>NW_018108484.1:44327-57511 GCF_000183805.2 Loa loa
ATTATTATTATTATTATTATATTACTATTATGATCATCATTGTTATCATTATTATTATTATCATTACTTATCTAGACAAAATTCATTAGTAAAATTGACAAAAAGCATTAAAACTATTATTAGGAATGAAAAATTTTCTGCGAAATGTACAAACAGTCGCCATATACTTAAAACGATTGCAATCAGATGAAAACTAAAAGAATAAAGAGCCAAGAGGAAGAATTATGGCCAGAAAATTGAAAAAAGGAAGGTATGGATACAATCATATGGAAGAAATAGTTAAGCGTATCAGTAAAAAAGCGAAAAGAAACGGTGTCTGTAATGAAATTAAAAGGAAAAGAAATGTTGATTAAGGTAAAAATGATTGCTGAATTGATATGCAAACAATAAAACAACAACTAAATGTCACAGGAGAAAAAGATGAAAAGAAACAGTTAGCAATATCAGATAAATGGGTTACTTAATGAATGGGAAATGAAATATGAAATATTTGGAACTTTATTAATATAGTACAACAAGTTGTTCAAATACTTATAATGATTACTTGTATCGAATACTCAATATCAAAAATTCGTTTAAATGATCTACTCTCGTTTAATTTCCTTTGTAATAAATCAAATAAATTTTGTCATATTATGCGATATTAATAAAGTATCTTTTATCTAATGGTCTAAGTGTAATCTATTTTTTGCAAATAATACTCTTTGATTATTTATATTTCTACTAATTAGTATTCTATTATAATTACTCATTCTTTATTCTCTCTCTTTGTTTTTCTATCCCATCTTCTTTCCAAATGTTTAATTTCATACTTCTGTATCAGACAATAATTTCATAAATTAATTATGAATGGTTCCATGAGGGGATTTTTTCCGAATGCCTTAAAATATCACGAAATATTTTCTTTTAGGAATCACAGATAATTTTCAAATAGTCATTTTTGATTAATTAATGATATTTAAGTGAAAAAATAGGCGACAATAACAGGTGGCTATAAAATGCTTGGAAATAATTCATTATCATTTATATTTAATTGTTATTTTAATGAATATCCATATTCATTTCTCTTCTGATTATCATGCGAAGCAATAACAAATGCATATAAAGTAAGGTGAAAACAGAAATAATCGGATGCTTAAATAATCAATTTTACAGGTATATTTTTAAATTATGTATAAAATTGGAAATAGAAATTCATGAATTGATAAATATGAAGATTTTTTTTTCAATGCTTAATCAGTGGAGTTAATTATAATAGTATGTGAAATATCATCATAGTGAACAGTATTGATTAATAATTAGCTTGAAATAATCTTTCTATTTCAAAATATTTAATAAAAAAGAAAAAAATATTATATACGCAACTTTTTTCAGAAATTTAAATAGTTTAATTTGCAATATTCATAATACTCAAGACATGTTTGTTGTTTTTGAATTATTTATTCAATAAACTTCGGAATTGCTTCATCTATTGTTATTATTAGCATGCCGCGTAAAATGTTTAAATCAAATTTTACAACAAGAATATTATAAGGTGTAAAATAGTTATAGCATTCGAATAGCTTAAGATTTAATAATCTTGATTCTTCTTCTTACGAAAGTTTGCATAATGTTTTCTAAAACTTTTGAAATGATAAATTTTGCATGAAATTACATAATCATTAATAGAAAGAAGGACTCATTAATATCACCATAACAATGCTTTATTAACGATGAATAATTAAGAATAATTAATTAGGAACTATTACTTAATAATGCTATTTTTTTATTTTCTTTATGGTTGAAATTTAAAAGAATTTCTTCATCTCTTTTTTTCTCTAACAATTTCAATAATCGAAATGAAGACAAAAAAAGTAAAGAGACTTTTTGAACTTGTGCTTAGACGACAGTGAAGTTTGGAAGTTTGCTAAAACGAATCTTTTTGTCTCTTTCTCAAATTTAGTAATTAAATTAGAAATGAAAGAAGGAAGGAAATGCGGTTTCATTTCAGGCAATTGTAAAGTTGCATCAGTTTTATAAAAGATCAATAGTGAATAGGAATAAGCACTTGAAAAATAAGTATATAAATATAGAAAAGTAAGTACATTTGTTGGTGATGAATGATTTAAAATTAGTAATTAAAAAATTAAATGATAGCAATAACAATAATGTATGACTTCTAAGGTATTTGAGGAGAATTTCTTCTTAAAATATGGTTGATAACAAAGGAAGAAAAGACCAATCTGAAAAATTTGGAAAGAAAAATGAATTCGATTCTATTTTCATCTGATCCTACACTTTTCTTTTTCTTTTGTCATTATCACGTTTGTTATCAATGAAAAAATATATGAAAATTTTGTAAGAAATTGTTAAAATTTTTAAGGTTTTAAAATTTAGTAAATTTTAAGTAGATGAAATTTTTGATCAGTATGAATAAACCAATGATATACTGATTGAAAGAAAAATGACAGATTATTGGCGACGAAAAGCAAAAAGATACTGTTGATTGATTATATCTATCACTTAATCACTGTCGTAGCTTTTTTTTTTACCCCATTTCCATATCATCTTACATCTGTTCATTTTCTCCCATTTATTGCCACAAGTTTTTTGAACTCTCAAAAATTTAGTTCTACTAAAATTTTTCAAATGAATACGAATGAAAAAGATGAAAAAGGAAGGCATACATTCAACATAAAAGATCTTATGATAAATATCATGCCATGGGAATAATAAATTTTAAATTCGATTTTAATCCTGTTTGTATATATACATATATAATATATATGTATATATAAGTGGAATCAAAGTTAATGATCGCTACTTTTAATTTCTTAATGAGTAAATAATTTCATCAAAATATCCATTGATTATTCTTCATAACAAAATTCTATTCATTTATTTAATTTTCATTAAATGAAGTAAAGGATGTAAGATAAAGAATGGATAAGAATGCATTAGGAGAAGAAAAGTAAGTTAATTGAAATATTGCATAATAGAAAAATGAAATTTCTATGTCTAAAAGTTATATTTATTAAATTATTGATGTGTTAGCACATTGCAGCATATATTTGGAAAATTTTAAATGAAATTTAAAAAACTTTAAATTAATATGATTTTATATTTTGAACGTTATAATTCTCCCCAATATTGTATAAATGTAAATTTTATCTATCCCATTTAAATTAAATCAAAGATTTCTTCCTACAGATCGTTGACTTAACTGTTGTTTGCATCTGTAAATTAACACTTTTTTTTGAATTTTCTTTTCTCTAAAATCAATATTTTTATCTGTGCTGTGTACTTTTTTTATCGTATCATTACCGTATGCAATCAATAAATTTTCATTGAAATTTTTTTTTTCTTAAGAAAAAGACTTAATTTTCGTTTAATTTTTAGTGAGAATTTATCGCATACCATTATGTATAATGCATGAAATGGCATGTCCCATAATAAAGATAATTTCAAAACGAAATTAAGCATTTATGTGTTTCAAAAAGGAAGAAACGATAGCAATATGGAGACAAAAAATAACGCGGGATTAGATAATATTCGATATAAAGAAAAAATCAATAATTTAATTTCCAATTTGGTTAAGGAAATTATTGAAATAATAGAATTTATAAAGGATAAAACTGGTGATCAAATTTGATTAAAAATATGCGCTTAGATAAACATTCAACGCATGTTTGCTAAGATTGTCTGATAAGAATGAAGTATTAATTTTATCAGCCTAAATACAAAATTTAAAAAAAATAAAGGTGATTATTAGTATCTGAATGATGTTTTCTAAGACAACATATTCGTAATATGATATTCAATCTGCGATATTAAATGTCACGTCATGTGATACATCAAATTGATGATATCAAATTTATATATGATACCAATGATATCAAGAATTATTATATAATATCAAGACAGATATCAGAAAATCATGAGGAGATTGGAAATTTTACATCAAATGTACAAGTTGGACAAAAAATTAGATCATTTATTGGATGTAGCATCAATCTTATTCTTGAATAATCTATGACAAAATCTCGGCAAATTTTGAAAATATTCTCGGAATTGGAAGATTAATGGATAGGTTTTGAATTAAACTTATAAGCAAACAGTAGAGACTACAAACTTGGGAATATTTAACTAGTTAATCAGTATCACATTAAAGAATTTTCCTTTCAATTCTTCCATATGGTAGATTATGATATGCTGATAAAATGTTGTATGGAACATAGTACAGTTGTGCATTTTTATATAAATAACGAAAAGAATGACATAATAAACGTAAATAAATAAACAAACAAGTAAACAAATATAACTGAAAATAAATAAGTAGTTAAAAGAAAAAGAAAGAAAAAAGGAAAAAGAAGTAAAATCCATCATCTCAAGAATCTATTCTTTTCCCTTTTTCGTAATTATCATTTCAAGCAATATTTTTACCAAATGAACAATGAAGTTGAAATTAATAACCAACAAGGAATGTATATCAAATAACAATCATTTGAAATGTTTTTTTTCTTAAAAGAAAAATTTGAAGCTATTTGATCATTTCGAAAGAATTCTGAAAATGCAAGTTGGATCAATTCACTGACGTTTCATTGTAAATAAGAAGACATTGAAAAAGATTAATAGTAAATTGTCTTCTAGAAATAGTTTTACTAAATAGACGAAAAAAGGACCAATAGACATTAAGAGAACCTTCTTTTTTTTTTTTGAATTGGAAAAAAGTGCAAAAAAATTTTCTTTCTTTTGCAATAATGATGAAAAAAATTTTCCTTTTTGACTTGAATAAAAATTATTTAACCCAATGAATCAAATAGATTTTTTCTCGACATAAAAATAAAGAAAGTGAGATGAGATGAGATGATTTTTAATTATTAGTATAATTAAAGATATATGATAATGTAGCAATGGAATTAATAATTATGATTTTGCATTTTGTAAATAATACTTTAGGATTAATTGTAAAATAACAATTATTTGATACAGTAATCGTTATTGACTTATTTGGTACATTTAGTATTATTACTTCTATTGGTGTGAATCATACTGAATTTCAACAAAAAAATTTGACCGTTGAATTGTGCATCTACATAATGTATATATATCATTGAACAATAATTTAATTACAGGAAATATTATGGTAATAGTTGGGTGAGTTAGCTTACATATAAGTAAGCTGACATAGGTAAGCTAATTCTGTTTGCGAAAATTTTCTAATTTAGTTTCTAAGGATTTTAAAACAATAAAATTTTGTTATCATCACATAATTTATTTCAGTATGATTTTGTCAGTTATTTTATCGAGGAAAAAGTACCGGTGAAATTTTCTGTCTCAAGAAACAATCTTTCTTGAACAAAAACTTTTCATTTTAAGAAGCAATCTTCCCTTTTCTTGATCCGGTTACTTTTTACAGGATTAGAAGAAGGGATTTGCTTGCTCCGTTGAACACCATTTGTCAACCAACCTTTGCTAAGCTTATACCAGAGTTTCCTACATTTCCCAATGTTTAGAGAGGATTGTTTCGTGTCGTAAAAAATTTTTAAAACATATTTCAGTATGCCATTATCAAATATTGTTAATTAGCTGTTTAAGAAGATACACTTCTAACTTTGAAAATGTAAAATGTGGGTTTGATTAAATCTTCATATAATTCATGTGGTTTAATAATTAATTTTTTTTACGATAAATTCGAAATTAACTTGTCTAGTATTAAATAGACAAGTCAACTTCGAATTTGTCATCAAATAGGATGAGGGATAAGTTAACTTCGAATTTATCATATCAGTCGAAAAATGGGATAGGAGATAAGCCAACTTCCAGTTCATCTTAACGTCAAAAAAAAGTAGAAGAGAGATTTTCTCATTTCTCAAATATTTCATTAAAAATTATATATATATAAACATATACGACGTTATAAGATCGTAATACAATCATTACAAAAGGTTAACTTGTATATAATACTTTCTATCATTTTAATCATTCCTTTTCAAGATATTGTCGAAGTTTTCACAGGATTTTCAAATATGTAAATATCCGGACATGTTACTGGTAGATAAGCACGGATAATTATTCACGAGTTCAACAAAAGAAGTTTTTCAGTAACACAAATCCAGTGGTAAATATATATTTGCTGCATTTTTTTCTTTCCCTCTCTTGATATTTTTTAAAACCACAATTAGAGTATACGGTATTTTCATCCGCAGTTAACAAAAATCATTCGGTCATCCTTAAAGAAAATTGAGAAGTAAGTGAATTAAGCTATAAGAAAAAATAATTTCGATTTAATTTAATTTCAATCTTTATTGTTCGAAGAAAATTATTTTTAAGCATTCTCTCATGTATTTCCAAAAAAAAAAAAAAAAAAGAATTTAGCTTGTACAAATTCAGCCTTTTTTCCATAAAAGAAAAAAAATGGAAAAATGAGCCAGAAAAAAATTATAAAGCAAAAGAAAGAAATTATGAATTATAGAATTATAAATACCAGCTAGAAAAAAAAAAGAGAAAAGATTATAATTCAGTCCTAGCTATTATCATCATCATTGTTAATGCTGTCAGTATTAAACAAATGGCTCATTATTTAAATGAAAGAGTGAAAAACGATCATGGAACAAGAAATGATGCATGGCAGCAGAATAAAGAGATGGAGTAAAGCTACGAGTTTTGTTTGGGAAATAAACTAAATGAATCAAACAGTTCCTTGAAACCTATTTTTAGGAAAGAAATTTCAAACCAACTCTAAATGCTGCAATTAATATTCTTTTCTTCTGTTCCTTTACAGTAATTTCTTTCAACATGTAACATTTGGAAAGTTTCACTTAATGTTTTACTACTAAAAATTCTTTTTGGGCAACAAAATAAATGCTCAAATTCCATAGGATGTGTTATTTTAAGGGATTTTCATAAGACTTTTTGCAGAAGGGTACACTTGTCCACAACAACAAGATAGAGCTTCTTTTTGAAAGATCGAATATCAGAGAACTGCACGATTTGCATAGGAAGTAATCACTATGAATTCTAAGCGTATTTTGTGCGAATATTTCATTCTGATATCATTTGAATGGCTTATACAGGATCTGTGCTTTCATGTAGGCAAAAACATTACGATGATATTTTATCTAATACAAATAACTTTAACCGGAAATGAATTAGACGGAAATGTTTTCTAATCATAGAGAAAGGACTAATAGCAAAAAACAGCTGTATTTTTGCAAATCTTTATTTCAGCTCGGCAAAAAATCATATCATCAATAAATACCGAGAATGAATTACAAATTGAATGCCGTCAGTGACTATCAAGCAGAAAAAAAAATTGAATACCACTAATGAATATCAAGTAGAAAAAAAGTAGATTCCAGTAGATTTCTATTAATTTAAAAATACTCTATCTAAACTTCATTAAGCAGTGGCTGTCCAGTCATCTCGGAGGGCAATGGCAGACCCATAACTTTTAGCACTGTCGGAGCAACATCGCAAAGAGCCATATCCCGATCCGGTAACTTGTCCAAGAACTTGTATTTCATTGAGGAGCAAGTGAATGGCACTGCAAGCAAAAATGGCCAAAAATGTCCAAAACTACTACGAAATAAAATCTAGTGCTTCGTAAAGGTGAATCACAGTATCCTAAGTTTTTAACCCGCCAGTGGCAACAATCCATAGGAGAATTTTAAACGAATTATCCGATATATTTCAATATACTTCAAGTTCATATGGTAAACGTCATCAAGAATTGTGAAATATAAAAAGTGTACCTAAATTGCAAGTGTGGGCAGTATGCTTGCTACCATCTGGCGCCATCATTTTCTCAGCATTTCCATGATCTGCAGTTACCATCAATATATAGTCGTTCTTCTTACATGCTTCATATATTCGTCCAATCGCAATATCTAAAAAAGCTTTTGAATGGTAATAGCAGAACGAATATATCGAAATCAGTGAGCATTAAATAGACCCTAAATACTTTTCACGAAAGAAAGGACGATCTACAATTTGTGTTTTGGAGTCAGCCAAAACGTGAGCTAGAACTACCACTTATTATACTTTTGCAATGTAAATCCTAATATATGGTACCTTTCATCTAACAGCACATCCAATGCTCTGAATAACGTTAATAAAAATTAAAGTAGAAAAGGATGAGCAGGAAAAATAACCAGTTGCTTCTACTGCTTTCACAGCCGCATCATAAACCCCAGTGTGGCCAACCATGTCAGGAGGTGCAAAATTACACATAACAAATGGATGCTTTTTCATATGCAATTGTTCTACCATCTGAAAGAAGAAGCAGATTATGAACCTTTTGTTAGAACAATTTTATCGAAAAACAAAATCTAATCATATAAGAAAATAAAAACTCAAAACAATGAAATTTTCAAAAATTCAAAAACCTAGCCGAAGCATGCAAATTTCCCATAATTCTTTTATAAAAATTAAAGTTGAAGACATCTTGCCGTCTGCGAACAGTATAATGTGAAGCGAGAAGTATTCTACGTAAATGGATAAAGAACGATAATGAAAATAATGAACATTACCTTATCAGCCACTGCGGCTGAACTCATTGGTGGTTCAAGATCATAGGTGGCAACCTTCGGTGACATTACCAAACAACGTTCTTCATTTGCAAATTGTTTTTCTACACCGCCGTTAAAAAAGAACGTGACATGAGCGTATTTCTCTGTCTCTGAAAACCGTATCAACGAAAATGGATTAAATGAGTTAAAATACAGTTGAAGAAATTGTAATGTTAGTAATGCTTTAAAACTCAAAATAGTTTGCGTACTTTATTTCATTAAACGTAATGCAATATCCATAATGCGAGATACATAATGCGATATCCATCGCTAAGCAGTAATCTAACCTGTTAACACTGTCAACTACCGTTCAATGAAGAGATATATTGAAATGCTATGAATTGCTTTACATTAATAAGACCGAATGTCATAAAGTTTTTTTCTGTAGCCACAAAGGCGATAAGGCATTAAGCTGAGAAGGTAAAACTCGTACGAGTCAAAACAGGTAAATGTTCCTTATGTGATGCTGAAAACCAAAACAGTATTTCAGGCCTGTTAGAAGACAACTGATATTCCAAGCATTTAACGATGCTTTAGAATTGAAACGGGATCAATTTGTTGCAAAATATTTAAACTGAGTATTGTCAAAATATTAGTAAGGACAAACCAACCTGCGCAATGGAACTGTGTTACTCCGTTTACAGACAACCACTCCGCCAACACGTTTTTATGAGATTCCGGAGGAAAAAGTGCGGGGAAAGTAAATTCTGCCTTGTACTGAGTCATTCCAATTACTTGCTAAAGCATTTCACGTGAATGAATTGAAATAAAAACATTTAGAAATACATATCTCAAAATACTGCAAAAAATATAATATCTCTAAAATTCTGTTGATTTTGCTTAATACATACTTAAAAATGAAGCTAAGCACTCATTTTTCTTTTTTTTCCTTTTTTTCTAAAGAATTTTGCACCTCAGCAGTTTCATTCTTCCACTTATCAATTCCCTTCTCCAAGAACATGACCGTTTCAATTAATCTATTTAATAAAAACTATTTGTCCGGACTTTTTTTTTGACTATTTTTGATAACCAAAAGGAAGGATGTTCATGCATACCATATTCTTCGGATGTTTAATATCAGAATTGAGATCTTTATATCGTTCCATACCCATACATTCAGTGATTTCTCGCATACGATCAGCTCGATAATCGAAGAATATCAAGGTATCACCATCTTGAGCAAAAAATGATCACTTTTTTTTTGCAATTAATGAATTCATGAAAAATTAATTTACATTATCCCAATCTTAAAAAACAGTCCCTGTCCGAATGAACATTTTTCAAGTAGGCCGTATGCCTTATATATTTAACTTAACAATTTAAAATGATAAGGTTAAGTCCTGTCAAATTCTACTTCTCTGCATCTTGTGGCTTATCAGCTGAATGATACAGTCGTCACTATTAGTATCAAAACTGTTAGTATCATGCTGATATCAAAAGCTAGCATAAGATTTCCTAATTCAAAGGAATATATTCTGGAACACTAAAACATGGGCTGGATGCCTCAAATGATATAACCTATTGTAATAAAAGGCTGCATTATTTTTTACATGGGACTAACATGCTCTGAGAGTTAGAACCAGAACGTAATTCACCTTTTGTACGTCCTTCATCCGAAAGAATTATTGGTTTCAAAAATTCATCAGTTTCATCCTTTGCATATCGTCCTTTGATAACATCAATCGCTTTATCAGTTGAAGTCTTTTCACCAACGCCACCAATTAGTGCATCATAACACACCTGAAAATATGGGTAAACAATATGAGACACATTCTGCAGGGTACAAACGAAAATCCATTACAAAATCTGACTTGGACACCTTATTTTGATAGGAAAATAATAGTGATTAAATAACAGATAGCTCCGTTGTAGCAAGTTGCATCACCATAATAGACTCAAATTAATACTAAAATAACTGAGCTATGAAGGAAGAAGTGCAGCGCAAAGTATCTGAATTACTTCATTATTCAGCATGAAACATTTGAATTACAAGTAATTTGGAGAAACTGGAGAAGGATCCCTATTTTTAGCGAACAATTTTTCAGTACAGTTCATCGCCTGATTAATTTGCCGACAATAATAAACTCGAATAATTTTAAAATCTCAATTGAAAGCGATTCTACGAGTCAGTGATACCGAAAATAATATAAATCAAGAATGCTATCTACCCGAATTCGTTCCCATCGCTTATCCCTGTCCATTGCGTAGTAGCGCCCTACTATTGTTGCTATTTCACCATATTGCTCCTTGTTGACGAAATCAATCAGCTGTTGGAGGAAACCAACTGAAAACAAAAAAAAAAAACCTCTATATTCCTATCCATACAAAATTTTAGCACTGATTTAAAAGGAACTTAACTGATGAAAAATAACGGTACCTCCGCTTGTTGGACTCGTATCACGACCATCTCCAAAGAACTGAATGAAAAGGTGTGGTACTTTAAGCTGTTTCAAAGCCATTATCAACGCAAACAAATGATCGATATGTGAATGAACACCACCATCGCTGACCTGCAAATTTACTGAAAATTTTGAAACCCAAGAGTTTTATATTCAGAATCCTTGTGTGCATGTTACACGAGGAATATGAAAGAGCAACTTTTGATAAAGTTCAACTGCAGTTGGATACATTCATGAAAGTTACGAGAGAAATTAAAACAAGCGGATCCAAATTACTGACACAATTTAACCAATGGCTTGAATAAATGGAACAGTACTACAAAAGTATCACAGACCCTGCTTCATGCATACAAAATCAACCAAATTATGTAAAAAAAGACCGAGACATACACACAGCTATTAATAACGTGTGGTTATACCCTCTTTAAAAGTGCGTGTTTTTTATTAGTCGAATAATTCTGGCTAAATCGATGAGGATGTATCCATCGGCACTGCATCAGCAAACAAAAACAACAAATAAAATCAATGAACAAAATCAAGTCGAACTCTTACCAAACCACATAAATGCATGCGACCATTCCCTTTAATTGCACGTTCAGCAGCTTCCTTTAAATGTTTATTTTCCACCAGCGTTTTGTTCTTTACCGCCAAATTTATGCGCACAATATCCTAAAATAGCACAATCATTAGTTCATAATAAATCACTTACGACAAAAATGGGATCGTACTGCAAAAGTGTTTGAATTACCCCGAAAAACCTTTGGGGATACACTTGCAAAAACGATGAAATTATATCTGGGAGAACTTTTTGAAAAGCAATATTTCAAACTCTGTATTACCTGGTAAACAACACGTCCAGCACCAATGTTTAAATGACCCACTTCCGAATTTCCCATAAGTCCTTCTGGTAAACCAACATGCAAGCCGTGTGCTTGAATTGGATGTGAATTCAGTGCACAAAGCTCATCCATCACCGGCGTTTTAGCATTCATTATGGCATTTCCTGCAAAAAAGTTATTACCGCCATTTTATTTCTGAAACTACGATTCTTCTAATTTCTGCTACCACGAAAACATCAATACTAGTTATTTAATATGACATGTTCCCCAACATGCGAGATATTCAACCTGCTATGTAACATCGAATATTAGCTTTTCAGTCCGACATAGTTCTCAGTATGAGTACGATTTGATAAAAATGATATTGATAGCCAAATGCAACTTTTATGTGGTACTGGACACATTTCATAAAAACTTCGCAACAAGAATGAAGTCAAGAAAAAAGAAAACAGAACAACCTTTGCTTTCGGTACTGATTCCCCAACCATCAATCACTACCAGGCATACTCGATTCTTCACACCGGCCATTTCCTTCTTTTTTTTTGCAAAAATCAGAAATTCTAAAAGAACACTGTATGATACATTATTACGTCAATCATGCATTCATACCTTCCTAACCATCATCAAAAAAAATCAATAAAACGCAAACAGAATGAAAATCTACAAAAGCAACTTAAAAAACCAATAAAGTATAAAATTCACTTAAAAAATCGAAAATTTCGACACTATAAATTTGTTAGTATCATGTAAGTTATCACGTACACACATACGTTAAGTACACACGCCAGGTGATAGATTTCACGCACGTCAAGTCTACGATATAAAAAGTCGTCCTACAAAGCTGCATAGCATACGGCTGCTCTCGTTGTATGCAACGAAAAATGAAATAAGAAGTCTAATACAAAGTGATTTCTTGTCATCGATAAAAGGATTTGACTGAGTTTTTAATTAATTTAAATTTCATCCGTCAAATTTTAAAGTTTTAGCATTTTCTCGGAAATCCTTAGTGTAAACTGACATACATAAAGTATAATATGAAAGTTAATGTTAGTCTAAGTAATTAGCAAACAACTGTTAATAGTAGCATTGATAATAGTAAGGTAGAGGATTTAAGAAGTTAGACATTTTCAAGGAAATCCGAAAGTCAATCAATAATTCCTATTTTTAAGCACTATTTCCAACTAAATATCACATGATAGTTTAAAATGATTCATTGTATTAATCTGCATCCTAAAGAAAAAAGTACATATCAAGGATTCATCATAATTCTTAACAACATATATTATTGATTGGATCGATAAAGATAATTCTTAATGGTACATATATATATATATATATATATATATATATATATATATATATATATATATATATATATATATATATATATATATATA
>NW_018108484.1:58217-61403 GCF_000183805.2 Loa loa
ATATATATATAATCGATTGATTTGCAAAAAAAGATATGAAATAATGCATCATTTTTCATAATTTAAAGAAAGAAAAATTTCCTTGGAAATTATTATAGTTCAGGAAAGATTAAAAGACTTAAGAGAGGAAAGAAAAGTGTATGAAAAAAAATAACATTTCATTTTTGTTTTAAAAAGAAAAAAAAAGGAACTGAAAAACTAAAGTTCTTGCTAATCACTAGTTTAAATAATAACAGAGAAAGAGAGAGAGAGGGTGGAAGAGAAAATAAAATAGAAAAATCATCCATCTCGAGGAGATATTTTGGGGCGGTGGAAGTGCAGAAGATGAGAGGATTTTCAAGGTTTAAAAAAGAAATTGAAAAATATAAATGTATGCATTTAAAATCTGAAATTATATTCACAATATTTGATTATATTCAGTAGTATACAGCTAAACTGAAAATTTCAATCAGTGATAGCAAATTTATTGCACTTTTTAAGATTAAAAAAAATGAGCACGGAAGAGTTTATATTGAATATTCAAATTTGTATCAAGTATTTAAGTCTACAATATATTCAAATTTAAGTCAAGTATTTAGGTTTATATTGAATATTTAAATTTATATTGAATATTAAATATTTGTATTGAATACTCGAATTCATATTGAACATCGAATAATCATGTCTATATCGAATATCGAATATTTTATAAGAAATATTTGGGTTTTTAGGTGTTTCTGCACATAAGAATACTATTTAATCTTATAGTACTTTTTTGTAAAATATTAGCAAACAGAAAAACATTAAATCGTGATGAAATTTAAAATTATTTCCATTTATGATTTGATTTCATTTAAGTGATTTTATGATAAGTGGGCATTTAATGATGGATAGATTTCTTGATCTATCGTTGAAAATGAAAAATGAACATCTTCACATGAATCGTACAAATAATTTATTGAAATGTTGAATGGAATGGTCGATGACAGATTTTGTTTTCTTAAATCCGTCAGCTATCATTTTTATTATCATCAAATAATAACTCACATTAACCAATCACTTAATGATTATTTATTGCTGATAACATAGTTACAATCATATCGATGTGAAATATCCTGAATGAAGAATATAATTTTACCGCTGAAATTTATTGAGAGTTATCACTCCATATATTAATCACGTATAATACGTAAATGCTCAAGTGAATCATACGAAAATTTAAGAAAACGTAAGAGTAAAATAGTAATCGTAAAGACTAGCAAAGGGTACAATGATACAATTAAGTAATTATTATCAGTGAATACTTGATTTTATTTTTGAAAACAAAAACCTAAAACCGTCTAAATTAATAACTTATTTCATGTTGCTTTTTAGATGATATTTTAAAACAAAACAAATGCCTTATTTGTTCTTCATATCAATCTCTTTAATTTCGTCGGTTGCATTAATGCATGATAGCTAATCGTATCTTATTTGCATAATTCTTCATCCGACGGACATACGTTGACGTACGTGAATAATCTTCAAACGTTTACTTGAAAAGAATAAACTTTTCGACTTAAAACATATGCAATTAATGGCATACAAGAAAACAGATTTCTTACGTCTAAATAATCGTAATAAACGTAAAAAATATGAAAAGAATTTGATTAATTTGAGGAAGGATTAATTATTCATTTGTTTAATTTTACTGAAAACATAAATCAATCAACAAAAAATGCCAATTTTACATTGCTTTATCATGTTATAAGGCGTGGATTTCTTTTGTACTTCATATAAATTACACAATTCAATCATAATTTGCACATCAAAAAAAAAAAGAAAAAAAATATGAACTACAAATTTTACTTTGAAGCTATATCTAAATTTTTCAAAAATAAAAAAAAAGATTGGAAATATTGATACATGTCAAATAATCATTCTTTTTTTCCTTTCTAATATACCACATACTTTACGTTAATTACTCTTCCTATATGTTACTAATCCATTGTTTTATCAGCAGTATTGTAAACATTTGTATTACTCATGAATTATTTGTTTTGCATTGTTGAATTCATGCAATATGCATATTTGGGTAATAATTGAAAAATTTGTATTTCTAACTATTAAAAGATAATTGCATAAATGCAAACATATACTTTTTGTGTTTGTTGTAAAAAAGTTTAAACTTTGCTCCTATTAATTGCTATATTTGAATATGGCTGTTACCTTTGATAAAAATCAAAAATCAAAGATAAAAAATTGCAAAAATTAAAAGCTGAAATGAAATTGATATATAAGGGAAAGTATGCAAGAATAAAATGCTTTAACAAAAAAATGCTTGCTATCATACTCATTTCTTTCCTTTACACATGGGTTATTCCAGTAGCTTCAAAACCTTTTTTTGGTGACAATGAAATACCAGGTAATTCATTTTTTGTTGATTATCTTTCTGTAATATTATCCTGCTATAATTTTTCCACCATAATTCTTACTGTAATATCTATTTACTTTCCCGTAACAAAAATACTTTTCATTAAAAAAAAGGAAACAAAAAGAAAAAAGAATGCAATTATTTGAACAATGCTGCCATCTCTTCACATTTTAATCACCACTATTTCATTTTTTTTCGGTTCATACAACAAAATTGTTTACTGTATTTGCTTAAAAACGGATAGAAACAATGAAACTTTCAGTTTCAATTAGTAAAATCTTCCTAAGATTAATCATAACGTTAGCGATATAAAATCTTCCTAAAAACAACAATAATTACTCATAGCTTTTGTTGGGGAAAGATTTTTGTAGACTTATTTTTGTTATTTTAACTTCGCAGCGTTGACAGTAACCTTTATTGGTCTTATACGATATGATACAATATCGTACTGAAACAATAATGGGGAGGAAATGAACAATGCACAATAAGTATTAAAGAATATGAAATAATCTTGTCGCTCGTGCTGTAGAACTGTCGTATTGTCGCTTCTCTGTCATTGAATCATTGTCGTGGTTGAGGGCCTGATTGTGCTGTTTCCTTGAGTGATTGCGCGAGTTGTCCAATTGAGTAACTCAATGAGTTGTCAGATTGCGAAACTGCGGGAGTTACTGAATTGAGTGACTGCGGGAATCGTCGGATTGAATAACTGTACGAGCTTTTTGGATTTGGTAACTATCGTCCGAATGATTGATCCTAGCTCCTTTTATAATGGGAGTAGTTTAATATTCCAGATA
>NW_018108484.1:62577-76707 GCF_000183805.2 Loa loa
AAAACCATTTTTATACTTAAATTCATCATATCGATCAATATTTAATAGTATATTTATTGTTAGAAGGATGATATGTATGTCAATTAATGTTAAGATTAAAATGAATTCGATTTATTATTGATACATTGAAAATGATTTCAAATTTTATGTTAAAATTATACAATTGAATAATATCAAACTGATTTAGATAGAAGTGAGTGAAACGAATACGGTTAATCAGGAAAATAATGTGGTATTGCATGGCGAAGTAAATATGGCTGAACTTGCAGATGCCCTGATCGAAACTCATAGTAATTTAGAAACTGAAGTAATATTGCATGGCGAAGTAAATATGGCTGAACTTGCAGATGCCCTGATACGAAACTCATAATAATTTAGAAACTGAAGTAATGTTGCATGGCGAAGTAAATACGGATGGACTTGCAGATGCCCTGATCGAAAATAAAAAGCAAAAAAACGAAGAATGGAATAGTAATTAGCTAAGATAGCAATATATATTACATAGCGCAGTAGAAATAGATGACCTGACAGATGAATCTGCCGAGATTAATAAGCCAGTAGTGATAACGATTAACTATAATTGACAGTGATAACGAATCACATATATCAGGTAGTGGAATAACGGTTACTGTAAAAATAAGCAAGAGACAGAAAATATACAAATAATTAGATTTGATTGAAATCAAACTGATATTTGTTTTGACCACTCCTTTATCCTGCTTCATTTCGTTCTCATTATCTGGTTTTACCAGATAGTTTTCCGACTAGACTAACGATTGAAGATATTAAAATTACGGCTGACGATACTGTTTCTCACCTTACCTCATTTCTAATTTATTAAATCAGGTAATGTTATGCGTTTATATGCAATAAATCATTGATAATTGAATTTTCTAAACAAATGTAAGTGATAATGAAAGTGAATGAATCTTTTCTATTAATGACGCAATCCTGAAATTTATTTCTGAACCGGAATTTTCGGAATCATTTCGCTCGGATTTTATATTTAGAGAAACATACAATGTAGCACACATTTATCCTTCTGATTTTATTTGTAATTAAATAACGAAGGCATTGAATATAATCAATAATTAGAATATGAAAAGAAGGCACATATCATTAAAAGTCATCCCTACAAATTTTATGCAAATATTTCAAACCCAGATTTTAATTTTGAAATACTGCAAAGAAAGAAATTGAAATTACAAACCAACCGGAAGACTTGTTTGAGTTTGTTTGCTAATAGTTGCTATACAAGTTATAAAATAGTACAAAAATTTCCGATCAACAATCAGAAAAGTATGCATGCATACATGAGAGGTCTAAAAATGAAATGTAATACAAACGGATGACATGTGTTATATTTCATCTAAGATAATGGTCCCCAATCGATGGTCCGTGGGCACTAAAATTTGGACCGTGAGAGTTATTAAAACTTATACCCCTCCTGTTTATTATAATATTTAACTACGAGCTCAACTAATATCGGAACTTCTGATTGAAGTTTACTTTCAAATACACAGAATCTATTATTTCTGAACCTAAACCTGGTCCTATGCCACAAACAAAAAAGTCAAAATGGTCAATGGCCAAGAAAAGGTTGGGAACCACTATACTAAAAAATTGTCATCATGTTCTTGTTGAAGTTATGATTTCGCACAAAAGATAATTTTACTCCCATCAATGTCTTTGAAATTAGAAATCTCAACAGAAAAAAAAAGAACTTCAAAAATTGGAGAAATATTCCAGGAAAAAATTATAACACACTGTATAAATTAAGTGAAAAAATTATTTGAAATGGATTGGAAAAAAAAGATTTTATTTTGAGCATAAATATAAAAGCATAAACTGAGGGAGGTTTTCAATTATAAAAATTAGGTAAGATGAGAGAGAGAGAGAGAGAATGGAGGGAGAAGACTAATTTTAAAAGAGGTTTTTTATAAACCAATATTTTAGCGGACAAATTGCTGCTATCCTTCAAAAAAAGTCGTATAGTTTCATCTGAAGCAAATCAATCAAGAACACTGAACTAATTATTTATGGTTCAAATTAAACAAAACACTGAAACTAATTGTCAAATAATTTATAATTAGTTGACAATTAAAGACTCTTAATTAAAACAGTTGTGAAGCACAGCAGAATGCATATTATCCATTGGTAACAATATATTTTTGATCGATTATCGATTATTAGAATATGCACCAATCTAAACAAATCATTCACTAGCGCCAATGTATATCTTCTTGAGAAAAATTTTTAACCAATATCATAAAAATATAGCGGAGATTCATGGCAAATTAAAGGTAGAATGTTCCAAATGCACCAATATTATCAGTATTCATATCAGAGTTAAATCATTTATGATAACACCGATTTACGTTAAATATGACGGTGAATATATGGAATCAGAATTCGAATGTTCCTCAGTTTTCTCGTTTCACTAAATTTCGATACAATTTGAACAATGCAAACTACTGTTTTTAACATGGAGAAAAACGTGAAATAACGTAGGAATTAAACGCAAAAACAACGATATGAAATATTCGTGTAATCAAAATTGTGATATTCATTACTCAGAAAGACGCTACAAACTTAAAATGTATAAATTTTAATTAAACGAAAGTAAAATAAAAAACGAAACGTGAAAACGTCTCAATACACGTATTACAGAGAAAGGCATACAGAAGACAGAGTGATATCAGGAGAAAGAGTGATAATGAGTAATCTAAATTTATCAAAGACAGAGTTATAATGGATGATGTAAATTCATCAAAGATGGAGTTATAATGAAGAGTCCGAATTTATCAAAAGATAGAGTGATAATGAATGATCCAAATTTATCGAAAGATAGAATGACAATAAACGATCCAGATTTCCAAGATTTACATTTACATTACAATATTTACATTTCATTTAAAAAGTTTAAAAAATAAACTTTGCAAACTTTCAGGAAAATCTCATTTCTAAAATGTAAATTTCAGGCATTTCTAAAATATATCTGCGATGTTTAAACAGATGAAATTTCAGATATATGAACATGAATAATATGCAAAAAAAACAAAAAAACCCATAAATCAAATATGATTACACCGTGTTGACAGACAATTTCTTTTTTGTTTACAAAAATTAAGAATATATGAACATGTGAAAAGTAGGAGAAATTTGCAAACAAAAATAAAGAAAAGGAAAAATCATCGAAATTTACCGAGCTGTATAATGAGAAATAAAATGGAAGAAGTAGAAGATAAATTATTAAAAGTATGGAGAAATCAAAAATTGAATAATTAAAAATGTTTCTGTAAATTTACGTTATAAATAGGATGGTTCTTTAAAATTCTGATACAATACACGCATACATTTTCCCCGAATAGCCCAAAGAAATTGATTCCAATATGCTTTTTGCCATACTTCACGACTGAAAATGATAAAACTCCAAACAAAATCGATAAATAGCAAGATTTGATAAATTATTTAACAGAATTTTTCGTTGAAATATGTAATATATTAAAATATGAATGAAGCCTTTCATAATATAAGTATGATTTGTTATCAGAGTAAAACTTGATAAATCCTTCGAAATGATTTTCCTTACGAAAAGTTCTGATTTCCTCAGAGAAATAATACTTTTAATGATAAATCTAAAATAATTATTACTATAATAATCCATACCTTAGTTCAATTCCATCAAATCTCTCAATCACAAGTACTACTGTTCCACCATCCAGTAATACAATGCTTCTTCCCTTCAACATGGGATCATTTGGTTCGAAACAGAATTCATTATTCCTACAAACAGATTACTTAACACATATTACTTATCATACTGTTTGATAACGCCTTGCTTTAGTACCAACTAAGAATTAGTTCATTTTCATGAAGATAAACCTAATAATGAGAAAAATATGCTGAATTTGTCAATTTTTTTTTCAAATTTTGGGCAAACTTTTTTTTTGTTATTGTTAATGATTTATTGCAATTTATAATTAACAACAAAAAAGTCTACTCAAAAAAATAACGCCAACTTGTTTTTTTTAAGATTTTCTTTTAAATTTACATATGCTAATAATACTTTATGCAAGAAAACGTATACAATACCGTTGAATGAAAGTGAACTTATGATCAATTTCCATTGCTAACTGCAACATTCCTGTTATTCTCTGTTCGTCCGCTAACTGGTATGTGGGAGGTAGAAGGAACACCTGCGACGCTGGCGCTTCTCTGGACTGAAAAGAATTTTCCTTCCAAATAAAAAAGGAGATTCCTTTTTTTCAAGGATAAGAGAATAATTGAAAATTATAATAAATTTGGAACGAGATGAATATAAATCGATAATTAGCTAATCCATTGTTACTAACGTGCATAATTACATGTGGTCACATTTTGAGAACATTTAAAATCAACAGTACTGAAATATGAAACAAAAAGATGAAAACATGAATTACCTCCTGATCGGTATCAGGTAATAAATTACCAGTAGCATTCATGACGAACTGTGTAAGGATATCTTGTTGTGCAGTGGATGGAACTGATATCTGAGGATCTCTTTCCACTTCTGTAAAATGTTGAAATCGTATATTCAAAGATAAACAGTACAAATGCTTTTAACAGAAAAGCATCTATTAAGATTACTTAATAAAAGCTGATTCGTATAATCATTAACCTATTTCACTCTATGATAATCACTTCTCGAAACAGGATTAGACGAGGTTGCCATAAAACGTAGACAGAATCATCGATACATCTCTTGAAAGGAGTTTGTCTGGTATAACAAGCTTAAGACCAAAAATGATTTGAAATCAGTCGCTACCAGGTGTATTAATGATTTTCTTTATTTTATTCTACGTAAACTTAATTTAATTTATAATTTTCTCATTGACTTTTTTTTTGGTAAACGATTCCCTGAGTGGATGTTTTCCCACCTAACATCATGAGTTTATGGAAAAAATCATGATCTCTCCAAATTAAAATAACGCCATACACTTCAACCTATAATAAATTGCGCCGTATCCTACCATAAGATGGTACTATTTGCGGTGACAAAGTGATAAGAGACCTACCGACGATCTGGCTACCTTTGATCACAAATAACAGAGTAGTAAATATTAGACAACAATGACCTTTTTTTTTCGATAACATTGGATGATAAAATAACAACTACTTGATGTTAACGACAAAGCGTTATCTTCCGTGACAACTGTATGATTGAGTGATAAATGTGGATATCAATGATACATACTGATGATAACTTATAAACAAAAATTTTTGAGAAAAAAAAGAAAAAAACACAACAAAAATTTTTGAGAAAAAGAAGAAAAAAACACTAACGTGGAGTAATTTCAGTAACATAATATGGATCTTTGGCAGTATGATCATGTTCACCACTTGCAAATAAGCACATTTTGTCGGATGCAAAAATAATGGCATACATTCGAAAATTACATCTCGTACGTCTCCAATTGTTACAACGATAAAAAACCTTCGTACCGTGAACTGATGTGACACTTTTACGTTTCGATACTTTTTCACGTCGACGTACTTCATCCATTTCTTCACATGACGTATACCAACCATAATTTCGCCACTGGCGCTTCATTTTATTAAATACTGTAAAATGAAAAAAGTAATTTATGTTAATTAGAAGGATCAACTTGAATACCATTATTTGATGGTGAATGATTAAAGTAAACAATGATCACCAAATGCTCAAATAACTTCGTAATAATAATAATGATAATGATAGTAAACAAATAAATAAATAAAGGAAGGAAGAAATGAGTAAACGAACAAATAGATAAATTAATTAATTAAATAAATGAATTAACTAATGAATAAATAGAATAAATAAATAAAGAGTAAAGGAAAAATTCAACAATTTGTAGATTTTATTCCTGAAATTTAAAATATATAGAATTTGTTTGCAAACATATAAAAATAACTCTGAAAATAAAGAAATGAAGATTTTTTAATGCTAACTTCCTTACAGAGTAGCTACCTACTTCCGTGGGCAAATGAGATAAAAATTGTTGCAAAGAATTCTTATTTAGAGATAAACTTGCTGTAACTAACTTCTTCAATCTAATCATTTATTCATCCTTAAATGACAATTCATACTACATATACTCATATTATAGATGAAATTGAAAATTTTAAATCATTTTAAGAAACAGCTTAAAAACTCGAATATCCTTGTGTGATTTGGATTAATTTCTTCA
Source organism: Loa loa (assembly GCF_000183805.2). Classification (NCBI taxonomy): domain Eukaryota; kingdom Metazoa; phylum Nematoda; class Chromadorea; order Rhabditida; family Onchocercidae; genus Loa; species Loa loa. The sequence continues at coordinate 68,790 of NW_018108484.1, forward strand.
AAAAGCAAGAATGAATAAACTAATTCATTAGTCCAAACTAAATCATTACTAAAAACAACAATATCATATCCGCTAGTTGATCGATCATAAGATGATAACAGTTTCTCATATCTATACTCGAATAACAATATACCTTGAATGAAACAAACATTCAATGGAGTTCTCATAGTTAGGTGATCAGTAAATGTACGTCAGATAAAAGCATGCATGCAAATTTGTTAAATTAAACTATAACACTAGTAGCATTTAATCATAGATTTTACCTTCATATGAAACGAATATTCATTAATTTAACTTTTAATCTTTTTACCAATTAATATTTGGTAATTCGATAATATTATCAATCGATTTTTTTAAATCATAAGTATTCATAAAACAGCAATAATCACAGACTGGAAAGATGTCAAATGCATGAAAATTTTTTTAAGATGGATATTTTTCTTTGACTTACACGGTGAATCAACAACAGAGCAGTTGTTAACAGTTCCACCACCACTTATCGATATATGATTATCAGTTGAATGGTATTGCTGCTGCTGCTGCTGCTGATGATGATGATGATCATTTTGTTGTTGTTGCTCCTGTTGTTGTTGTTGTTGATCTTGTTGGTGTTGTTGTTGTTGCTGTTGTTGATGCGAACGATTATAGCTGGTAGTAGGTCTTTCGGCCAATACTTCATCAAATTCTTCATCACATTGTAAATCAAGTGATTTAATACTATTATCATTTTCTTGTTGTTGTTGCTGCACCGTTTCCATTGTTGATGATGACGATGATACTGATGATTTCACATTTTCCACTACAGCCATTACGGTACCTACCATTTTCATCCTGTTCGTATAATAACATCAATACTTTTAACATGGAGGCAAATTAAAAAAAAAAAAACAATTAAAAAAACGACTAATTAAAAATGGCTCGATTACATTTTACATGTATATTCAGAATAATTTTTTGTCCAATTGCTGTACTGTAAATATGTTTATTCAAACCTTATCCAGAAAAAGTTTTTCAATTCGAAAGACTAATTAGGAATTAATTATAATTCAATCAATAATCAATTACATATGTATATATGTATATATAATATAGTAAATATAATATATATATGTATATATAATATATATATATATATACATATATATATTCATATTTATATTGATGAACATATCTTCGGCTATAACATTCTAAAACAAATCGTTTTAATGTATTTAACCATCACTAATATTATTGACTATAATAAACCATAACTGATAATGCTAAGCTATTCATGTATGCTATCGGTAATAATTTTATAGGCTACTCAAATTATTTCAATTATTTTATAGTTTATTTATTGAATAGTTTATCTTAGCTTAGCTAAGCTATCAAAATGGGTGGTATATTGCTTTTCCAAAACGCTTATCAAAAGGAATTTTCAAGAAGAGATCAAATTTCTGTCCAAATTCCTTGCAGCTAAGATGAGAATATTATTCTAGCTAAAGATTGGACGTGAAACTGATTCTTCTGAAATGAAAATTTCGATCTTCAAGCTTAATCTCGTTTATCCAGTATAGTATACAATTTTTTCTTTTTAGTACGTTAGATTTAACAATTACTACCGAATCATTTAGGATTATTGCTTTTTTCAAACGTTTATTTCATATGCTATAATCAACTACTCAAATTTGTCATATGATTATTTCGTTATTTAAACTTGTTCTTATAGTTATTTGATTACCATTCCTTACATCACTTTTTTTCTGTGATATTTCATTATTTCTTTTCCCTTTATTTCATATTTTGTTAGTAATACAGTGTGAATGGATAATAATAACATAGCAGAAATCCTTTTGTACGCAACCCATCCCTATTTTAATTATCATCTTAATTAATTCTCTTACGATCTACGGAAATTCAATCTTTGATAATTCTGTACTACCTATCATAGTCAAATGTTGACTATGATAGGTAGTACAGAATCAAATAACAATATACAAATATGCAATAAGTATAAATAATGAACAAAATTACTTTCAAATCTAACGTGCTATCCATCGTAGCATAAGTGTGATGTATATTGACCGGTTATGCATAATTAATAATGTTAAGTCTAAAACCGGAATCCAGTATATTATAGGAAAACAAATGTACTAGTCTAACTTGATATCTTGATCAACGATTTATGTCTACATGCATGCATGCGCGTGTATGTGTGTCGTCTGTCTGTCTGTCGTGGGTGTGTGTCTGTTGTCTGCACGCGTCTGGGTGTGCACTCCCCCGTGTATATGTGAAATGTAAAAAAAAGTGGAAATGCAATTAAGAGCTAAGTGTATAGGGCCTAAGCGGAAGTGTATCCTACTAATTTCAATGCATTTTCTTAAATACTTAAGCAAAAAAAAGTAAGCCACAAAGAGAATGGCAAATAATTTACGGGCGCAAATGAGCGCCCATAAAATTTTGATACTGTCGCTATCCTGAGGTCTTGTTGAAATTAGTTTTTAAATTAAAAATAAATTAATGAACGAATAAAAAAAAAGCAGACAGTCTGAAGATTCTAATATTATCATCCATACTCGTTTAACTTTTAGTAATATTATGCCGAAAGATTGGTAGCATTTTCATGCCTAAATTTTCCTTTGTTCCCTTACCAATTAATTTGACCTGATGATTTAATCCACTTAAAATATTGTCTTTTTGTATCTTTCCAATGAATACAATGGGAAAAAAGAAATGATTTATATTTTGGAAAATGGTTCTTTTTTCAATCTGATTTAATTCAATTCCGGGAAAATAACACTTCTCATGATTAAATTTATCCCGCTTTTATAAATCCTCCGGGAAAATTTACGGACTGGAAACTATATCGCTATAGAGACTATTCCGCTGATAGAAAAATTAAACCAAATCGACGACATAAAATGGCATATTTATACATATCAATCATATAATGATTAAATTAGTGTGAAAGAATTTATCAATGCGATGATGAATGAAAGAATAAATCGATCAATCAATCAATCAACCAGTTATTCAATCGATTAATTAATCAATCAGTGGTATCTCTCATTCTCTCATTCTACAAATTGACATGTAAAACGTTTGGAATTATACTAAGCAAAATAAATTTAACAATTTAGTAACTTCATATTATTAGTCATTTTATTGATAAATGAAAAATTACCGACTTCCCAGATTAAAACTGTTAATATGTCCACTATCAACTGATTAATTAACTAATCAATTAAACCTCACTGCGAAATTAATCGAAAAACTGATATAACGGAAGGGGAAAATGGTTGAAATTAGCCGAACGGGTTCCCTCGGTTCGTTCAATGTTTTCATCACAATTGGAAAGAATGACGGGGAGAAAAGGGGTATAAAGGGGTAAGCGGGGAAGAATGATATGCGCAAAAGGAGAGAAATGGGAAGATGAAAGGGTATGGGGATGAGGCGGGAGTGGTAAAGGGACAAGTAGATGTAAAAAGGTGGGAAAATATTTTGCAAATTCAATATTTCCCCCCTTCTTACACCCATTTCTGGTGACGCTCCCTCCCACACTACTTCTTATCCATCCCCAACACTATCATTACTACTCGAACGAACAAGAGGGTAGGTGACACAGGATCTTCCTCCTCCTCTTCTTCCTCCCCCTCCTCCTCCTTCTACCGCCCATTGTTAATTGTTCCATCACACTACCACTACTCCTCTTCATCATTCAACTACAATATTTCCTCCTCTCCCGCCGCTTCTCTCCCTTACTTTCCCTCCCCCGCCCTCTCCATACTTTTCCAGAAAATATCTAAACAAAACACTTCCTCCTTCTTCTCTGCCAATATTAGCAAGGGAGGGAAGGGAGGAGCAGGAAATAGAGGGGTCGGTTGGGTGAAGCGATAAAAGCAACGATATGACGAATCGATCACTCTGTAGGGGGGAAGGAAAGAAAGGGGAGTACAAACTTCTCTTCTCTTCTCCCCCTCCCCCCTTCCCCCTTTCTGCCTCTCACCATTTCTCCCCCGCTCTTCCTCCTCCTCCTCCTCCTTTCCATATATTTACATATTTGTACATGTACATGTATATATCTATATAAATAAGATTTCTCGATATTCTTCCAGAGAGCAGGAAAGAAGAGGAAGAGAAAGGGAAAGGTAGGAAAGAAAAGTTTTAGTCTATTAATTAGAAGAAAAGGTAACATCATTTGTTCCAGTATAAATGCATTTTTCATTTTGTCACTTTAAATGACAATAGCGATAGCGAGATATCTGCAGATTTGTAATATCCCAGAAGAAAAACACACATCTCTATTGGAGCTGATAAATGTTAAACAGGTAGTGATAAGTAAACTGGAATAATTATTATTTACAACTTTCAGGAACTGAATAATGTAAGCATTGTTGTTCGCATTAGATAATTTCATGGTTGACAAGCGGTCAATTTATTGATTCATTTCTTTGAGCTATAATATTCCTGAAACAAAAAAAGGAAATTATGATAGTCGATAATCAGTGATAAAGTGATATGAATCACATTATTTAGATAAAATAAGAGGGAATAACTCAATAATGACCCGAGGGATTTATTTCGAAAGATTTTTCAACTTTTAGACAGATCTACAAAAAAGAAAAAGCAGGGACGAATTATTAGGATAAAATGGTTTCTACTGAGGTCACTGTTATATTTGTTTATTGCAATGAATTGTGTTTCGGAAGTAAATTAAAGGTCACCGCTCATCATCGTCTAAGTTAATATTTGGGGGAGATTTGAATTTGGAACGTTAAATAATGAGTGTTGAAATAATTATTTCCTTGAGATAATTATCAGACCTGAAGTTCTTTCCACAAAATATCCTTCAGTTCTTGCATATCCCAATCAATAACATCTTCTGTTCGTATTCTCCAATAAAGACTTTTCTTCATTTTAGCTAATATGTTACCATCTTTACCAATATTTTTTTCTCGAATCAATTCACTGACACATTTTCGCAGATCAAGCTCCAATTTCATCAGTTTCGCGTCATTCGATGATGTTCCCTCGTCTTTCTCAGATATTCTTGACCTGACATTATCCGAATTAAGCCATAAGTTTGTTTTCAATCTAATGCGATCAATATATTCAATTAGTGATTTTAGATCATCTGTAGATTGATAGATGAAGAAGTTACCATCATCTTTTGATGGTAATTCCATTTGTTGATGAATTTTCCGAATGGTTGATTCCGAAACGCGACACTTCACAGGACGTTGCATATTCCGTGTTAGAGCTGTAGCAATTGGCACATCTACCAGCACAACTAGATACGGAAGATGAAACATTATTGACATTTTACGGAACGGTCTTCGCATACTTTTCAAATAAAATATATCATCAACCACAGTTACCGGTGGTACAATATCTTCAACTGATAGCGTCACTTTCAAAAATTCCCGTATCCGATTTTCACATCTTTTCCGTTCATTATGAGCATTTGTATTACCATCCAAACTATATAGTCGCAGCATACTTCCAGTGGCATATTCTTTGCCCCATAGGTACTCCATGAAACCATCATCGTTGAAAATATCATCATATGAGAAAGTGGCACAAATTCCATCGCCAAGTTTCATCTTCAATTCCCCGCACAGATATGTCTTGCCGGAACCAGGTGTACCCATCAACAATACCAAAGCCATTTCGCTGAAACGAACGAAATACAACAGTCATTCACCTAATCAGGCTAATTAACCTAAAGATTCCGAAACAGGAAAAGATTCCCTAAGGATTCCGAAAAAGCATAGCTAATAGCTGTTTTATAGTTCCACGTAAGCATCCATGTGAAGGTAGCCAGAAGATGCCTTTGGCGACAAACCCCAGCTGTATACCATGATAACTCTTCCCTAAAATAAGTTATGCCCATTTATTTCTCTCTTTATAAGCGTTTGCGACATATAACCCGATTCACCTGACGACATGTACTGGTTTATTTGATGAAAACATCCTATATTCCCTTCATCTGATATACACAGCTCTCACACTGAAACTTTTGAATAATGCAAATTTATTTTTCAAGTAATAAAAAGATGGAACGATACAATAATTGTCAAGGATATAATTGTCAAGCAATAATTTGTCAAGTAAAAAGTGGAAATCATCTCTTCAAACAATTGCAACGCTGGTTTTATAAGAAAACAATTTCTGACAAACAAAAACACTACTACAATGAAGGAAAATGACTCATTAACAGCAACAACAACTTTTTTTGGTGATGTTCTTCCATGAACTGCCACCGATATGCAAATAATCCGAGCCATTTTTCTTTCAGTTAGCTCGTCCCTCAACTGAAATCCAAACTACTTTTGCTTCTAATCAAGTAACATATTCAAAGCCGAAAATAAAAAAGAAAGACCAAGTCAGAAATATGATGGGAAAAATAAAACCCGATCTAACTATACTTTGAAAACATCTTCCAAAATAAAAAGGGAGCAATTTAACCTTCATAACGTCATATACTTAAGTGTACTGAAACACAAAACGAAGCTTAAAGAAAAAACTTACTGTATGTCGCGACCTCAATTTCAGCTGGCAATTCGGTAACATTCACGTCAAACCTGTCCTGTACATCATTCAGAATTTTCGCATCATTTTCATCTGAGACAAATGTTATCGCCAATCCTTTAGTACCGAAACGTCCAGCGCGTGCTACCTTCAATTCAATATTTCAGTACTCATTCGAAGTTCCTCTTATTCATTTATCAAATGACCAGCGTTCATAGCAGTAAATTTGAGTTAATTCCACAAAATTAAACTTGAGTTAATTTCATAAAATTTATGGAGGTATGGAGGTGCTATTTCAAGAAAGAGCAGCACTTGTTAAAGTATAAATGAAAATGAGCAAAAAACCGTACTCTGTGCAAGTATGTGTCTGAATCTTCCGGCATGTCATAATTGAACACAATATTCACGCGTTCAATATCCATACCACGACCAAAAAGATTCGTTGCAACAAGGATACGCTTCTAGAACAATCATTTTTAAGAATGATATAACAAGGATCCTTCCATCTCACCAGTCGTTGTTGAATGCCTCAGTGGTAGTGACGAATGATGCAACTATCACCATTTTTATCAAAACATCATTTAATGCATCACTGGCAGTTTTAAGGATAGGTAAAACTTAGCAGTCATAATCTACACAATACCTGGAAGTCTTTGAACTGCTGGTATCGAGAAAGGCGTTCCTCCTGTGGCATACCACGGTGAATTGCAATACTTGGAAAATTTTGTTCGGAGAGCAAAGTGTGCAAAGCACCACAGCGTTGTACAGATCGCACAAAAATTACGACCTGAAATGTGCATTAAGACAAGAATATACAATGTGATAGTACCATACGAATATGAGATCCTCTTAAAAACCATAATTCTCGATAGTGACCCACTGACCGCCACCAGTACAGAAAAATTACTTTTAATGCTTTAAGCCGCGGATAAAGCATCAGAAATCTCTTCTGCGATAAAATATACACAATTTGCTTCTATAACATCTCGTTTAAAAAAAGTTTACTTGGTTGAATTCCAACTGATCGAGTAATTCAAGTAATTTTTTATTTTTCTCAGTTTCCTTCAGTTTCACATAATGCTGCTGTAATCCATGCAACGTTAACTTTGCTTCATCATCAACGTATACTTCCATTGGCTGGAAAATTCAGACCCATATAATTTGCGGAAAATTCGTTTACAAGGCCCAATAAATTACACATCACCATCACTGGCTGTTACTTTCACATAGCATTCGTATCTTTCTGATATCTGTATATATTTGAAATCGATTGACCCAAATTACCAATTTTGTTCCGTTTTTGAAAATTCATTTTTTAATGGCAGTTTTAATGGCAGTTTGCGATCCTGAGGAAATCGCTAGCACTGAATGTCCATCATCATGGACTTCTTAATTCATATATGGCATG
>NW_018108484.1:77005-80880 GCF_000183805.2 Loa loa
ACAATTTGCTTCTATAACATCTCGTTTAAAAAAAGTTTACTTGGTTGAATTCCAACTGATCGAGTAATTCAAGTAATTTTTTATTTTTCTCAGTTTCCTTCAGTTTCACATAATGCTGCTGTAATCCATGCAACGTTAACTTTGCTTCATCATCAACGTATACTTCCATTGGCTGGAAAATTCAGACCCATATAATTTGCGGAAAATTCGTTTACAAGGCCCAATAAATTACACATCACCATCACTGGCTGTTACTTTCACATAGCATTCGTATCTTTCTGATATCTGTATATATTTGAAATCGATTGACCCAAATTACCAATTTTGTTCCGTTTTTTGAAAATTCATTTTTTTAATGGCAGTTTTAATGGCAGTTTGCGATCCTGAGGAAATCGCTAGCACTGAATGTCCATCATCATGGACTTCTTAATTCATATATGGCATGGTTTTGTTACGTTTCAACATATCAGTCTGTGATCTGGCCCAGAATCAATAAATTCACCTTTGCTTCAAGTCTGTCATTTATTACTTGAGTTAAAAATCTCATATGTTAAAAATAAATAAAGCAGAGTGCTTGCTTCCGGTTCGTACAAAAAAAAAACCGCAAGGCTTTCCACATCACGAATATAAATTACTGCAAAATTGCTGCGCCAAAAATTTTCAACTGGCACATGCAACGCCATACGAAGAGCGCCATGTCGAATCCTTCTTCAGGAGTAGATCTCGGAAGGGAACCTAAAATTTACTATGAATTTTAAACTGAGTAAATTACCAACACAAAAGCGGTCCGAATTCCCCAAAAAAAAGCGTGACCAAACACCAAACAAGTCAACAGATAACTAATGTCTCATTCAGTGTGGTAATTTTTGGTCTCTTCTTTCCAGAAAATGTTAGGTTCAGTATATAGCAATATGCATGAAACAAAATAATAAAAACAGCTTACCTTCCAGAAAATCCACTCCGTGATCCAATTATGACATAATAATGGGAAGCCATGAGAAATTAATGTTTAAGGGAAGAGGGCTAAACGTAGTTTGACAACGTTTAGGGAAAAGCCATTGCAATTGCTCCAACGAAAACAGATTTGCTGGGCGCAGAGCTTTTCGCGTAATTTTTCTGACATGAATTCAATGGACAGCGGCAAGATTCACGTATCCATCAGCAACCGGCTGGTACTCATTTGACATCCCATCAAAGCGTATAGTGTATAGATGTGTGTGTGTGTATGTGTGTTGCTGCTTGCACCAGAAAATCTTACATCTTGCATGAATTTCTTGCAGACCACTCGTAAATCCCTTGGTAACGTAGCGCTGAACATCATCACCTGTTTCTCTTGCGGCGTCATTTTCACAATTTCTTGAACGTCTCGTCTCATATCTAAAGCAAATCTTTTAATATGCTATGATATCATACAACGCTCACCTTCTGTTTCGGATCGGAGAAAAAAAAAACATGCCATTATCACCAATCATTTTGTCGCACTCATCCAAAACGAAATACTTGATGTTCTTCAATTTCAAGCTTCCTTGTCGTGCTAGTTGGAGAGTACGGCCGGGAGTTCCAACAACGATGTGTGGTGTATTGTTTTTAAGTGTCTCTTCATCCTTTTTGATTGGTATGCCACCAAAGAAGACAGCAATCCGAACACCAGGAATGTATTTGCTGAATCGTTCGTACTCCTTCGAAATCTGGAACGCCAGTTCGCGTGTGTGGCACATGACCAGAACAGACACCTGCAAAACAAAAAACGCCTTTAAGATGTCAAGACATTAAATTCCGACACAGGAACTTGGAATGTTCATGTTTTTCAATTTTTCCGCAAAGCATATATCACACAAAATCTCCGACTAAACTTATGGAGCTGTTACAACATAATTCATGCCTTCTTTTAATTTCAAAATTCTTCGCAAGAAGTAATTTCTTCACGATACAAAATATGCGACTTACCTCACCATCGACAGGTTCAAGTTGTTGTAGAGTCGCCAGAACAAATACAGCTGTTTTGCCCATCCCTGATTTTGCTTGACAAACAATATCCATGCCCAAAATAGCCTGGGGAATGCATTCATGTTGTACTGAAACTTCACACAATTATTTGACTCGTACTGAGACTAAAGAAAATGTTTATGTGTAAGCGCAATATTTAAATGTTCACATCCGTACCACGCACACAACATAACATGAAGTCTAAGTTTAATCAAGTGAAGCATCCTTCAATACCTAGAAAAACAATATTTATGTCTACCCAACGCAAATAAATGACCTGAAAAGTACATACCTTCCGAAGGATGTTCGAAACCACAATCCACAATTGCCCGTAATAGCTCCGGCTTCAAGAGGAAATCCCGGAAACCACTGCTGTGGATGGATGCATAAGTACCCTGAAATACAGGAACATCCTCAATTAACTATAACAAATAGTAACTAATGAATCCCATTTTTCCTCGCTGAGTTCCTCATTAAATCTATATTTCCGAAACTCCTCGGCCATCCCTTGTGTTGCCTTTCTTTACATATTAGCACAGTCGTTTTGCAGAAAGAAATACGGAAAACAGTAACGATATAAGTCCTTCGAGACTTACGAATAACATAGAATTCTTTAATCAAATTTAACTTCGTACTCCGACTATATTTGAAATCAAACTAACCCAAGTTTTTGCTCAGAAACTGTTAAATCTTGCTCGGTTTGAAGTAATTTTGCCAGGCAAATTAAAAGGAAAGAAAAGATACCTTGATTTTCTTATCCGTTGCTGATCCATTTTCTGCTTTGTTACCATCAGTCGTCTCTTCTTGCTCTTCCTCATAGTCCAACAGCTGATCTTCGTCCATTACTGCTTTCCTGATACTACTTCAAATTAATCCGTGACTAGATCAAGTAAACAGCGGTTGTGATCTATAAGAATATTCTGACAATAGAGTAAAATATGAAAATCCAAGTGATAGCGAGCGAGACGCAATCTGAAAACATTCACGCCAACATGCGCCCAAAACAATCACCAACAAGGGAAGCAAGCAACTAACTAACCAACCTACAACCTAAATGTACCAGCGTAAGGAAAGAATGAGCTATCGATTTTTATGCAACTCCAACACAATCGACTGAGCAACGCAATGCAACACCCATATCCTAATATATGAATTTTCAAAACTCCACAGCAATGGTGCCAATTGGTGTTTCGCAAGAACTAAAGTTCGCGAGGGTCCGTGAGGACAGCGCGGTGGGCAGAAAATGCACGAGAGCTATTCTTATCGATGTTTGAAAATTAATACGTTACAGGTTCTTCGTCGAAATTTATTTTTTAAATTGACAGAATTTACTATTTTTGAACCGTATGGTTCCTGCTACAAATAAACCAAAATGGTCCTAAGTGAAGAAAAATGCTTTAAAGCTATTACGAATTCTTGGTAAGGAAGTGAAGCAATCGCTTAGTGAAGTCTTCTCCCCATCACTTTATTCATATACTTACTCCACTTGAAATTACATCGTGATCCAACAGCACCGGTAAGCAATCATAGCGTCGGAATAGGTAATTGCAGGTACTGTAGAAACAACAAAACAAATGGTTGCAAACTAAACTAAATGACCATGTGAAAACAAACTAACTATTTCACTAATGGCGTAATTACTAAAGGGACCAGTAAAATCTATTCACTCCTCTTTATATCTAACAATTATTATGGCACTATTAAAAAATATTAATATATCGTATTTATTCCGGCTTCTAAATAATGAAAAAATAACTATTAGGTACTGGGAAAAGAAAACTGACATGTCATATCTTTCACTGCTATCAACAAAAATTAATGTTTTGTGCGCCAAAAAATATCAAATTTTATATATATATATATATATATATATATATATATATATATAT
>NW_018108485.1:0-1930 GCF_000183805.2 Loa loa
GAGAGGGAGGATGAAATATGGTAAGATAATAAGAAATTTCAAATTAAGATGTTAAATTATTTTCCAAATATTTAAAAAAAATCAAACTTATTGTTATTATTTAATTTCCATTGATTTCAATTGATTTCCAATAACTTATGCTTATTGTTATCAATAAATTTCGACTAAGGTTTTCATTAATAAATGCTAACAAAATGCATTCAACAAAAGATATATGTATATTATCAATCGATAATTGCTATCCTAAATCGTTACATGTTATTTTTTCAATAAATTAAATACTTTAATATAATATTTAATAGAAAATATTTCTAAAAAAAAAAAGAAATTGAAAAAATGTCCAATGTTTTTGAAAATTGATTATTTGAATACATTTAATATTATCAAACATGTTTATCATTTGTTTATCATTTTTAAAAAAAAACGGTAAAAAGTTCAATTTAAACTATAAATATCACTTTTCTTCCTCTTTTTTTTTTTTTTTGTTTTCTTAACATTCATTTTCTCTCGGGAAATATTTGAGAGATAAAGCAATTAAAATTTTGTTTTACATTTTTACTCTTCCTTCTTCATCTTTCATACTTTTGATTAAATGCTTTTCCTTTTTTTTTTTTTTTTTTGTTTGTCAAAATTAATTGAAATATTGCAATTTTCTCGAGAATGATAGTCAAATTCTTATCATGTATTATTCGAAAGAAAGGATAGAAAGAAGAAAACAGAAATGGAAAAGAAAAAAAAAAAACTTTGAAATTTCTTCTTTCCTTCTTTTGTTTTTTTTTCCATTTTTCGTTTTATGAAATGAACGAAACGGAACGAAACGATTTATGACATTGAATGACTGTTGAAATTTTTCAAAATAAAAAAGAAAAAAACAAATTTTTACATATTCATAAAATCTGTAGCCAATAAAATTTATACGTAATGGAAAAAAATAAACGAAAAATAAATAAAATTAGAAAAAAAAAGAAGAAAGAATATATGAAAAATAGAATTAAAAAATCCAAAAAAAATTTATGAAATATTTTTTTGTTTCATTCATTTTGCTTCATTCGTTGAAATTTAAATTTGGAAAATATGGCTATATAAGGTTAATAAATAAGACAAATTAAATGATTTAATTTTTGATAAAGTAAGATTAACATAACTTCCTTTGATGAAATATCTATCCACATTAAATATATAAATATAATGAAGAGTAAAAATATAAAAAGTAAATTGAAGAGGAAAAAATTTTACCGAATATATTTTCATTTCGTTCGTTGAAATTTAAATTTATAAAATAAAGTTAAAAGTACGATGTGTAAGTAAATAAGATTAGAAGTAAGATTAAGTGATTTAATTTGATTGCGTAATTTCATTAGATGAAGAAGTATTTGTGTGTGTGTGTAACATCCTATAATGAACGATTATGGAGTATATTATTATTTTATAGGTTTTGTAAGTACTGTAAAATGACGAATGCAAGATAATAAAAGGAAAATTTATGATGGTTCAGAGTATTTTTTTTTTTTTTTTAGTGGGAAATACTATGATTAGAAGATGAATAATTTAAATTTAGAGAGAGATTTTCCACAAAATGGAAATTGATGAATTTATTATATTATTTAAAAAAACGATTAAAACTTTTGTCCAGTATAAAACTTTTTATTAGTAATAGTGAAACATAAGAATATGATATTAAATAATACTAATGATAACAATAACAATATTAATAATAATGATAATGATAATAATAATAATGATAATGATAATGATAATAATAATAATAATAATAAATAATAATAATAATAATATTATTGTTATTGATTGATACCAATTTATAAAAGTCAAACATATCTCTTTAAATTTCATTTTAATTTCAATTTTAAAATCCTTCTCTGACTGCTTTTTTTTTAAAAAATTTTACAACCATTAAATTACTCCTCATGTT
>NW_018108485.1:1974-12351 GCF_000183805.2 Loa loa
AAAAAAAACGTATTTAAAAACTTTTTGTACCAGTATTAAACTTTTATTAGTAATAGTGAAACATAAGAATATGATATTAAATAATACTAATGATAACAATAACAATATTAATAATAATGATAATGATAATAATAATAATGATAATGATAATGATAATAATAATAATAATAATAAAATAATAATAATAATAATATTATTGTTATTGATTGATACCAATTTATAAAAGTCAAACATATCTCTTTAAATTTCATTTTAATTTCAATTTTAAAATCCTTCTCTGACTGCTTTTTTTTTAAAATAATTTACAACCATTAAATTACTCCTCATGTTCATTTGTATTTCTCATTCTATTACAAAATCTTAATCTTATGCAACTGAATTAGTTAATATGCATGAATCAAATTAGTGGATAGAATTAAATGAATGAATAACTAAATTAGAATGTTCATCAATATACTGCATATTATTCATGAAATGCATGAATTGAAATGAAATGGAATGAATGAATAAGTAAGTGGAATGGAATAGGATGGAATTAGTGAATGGATAATAGCACTGGATAATATTGCATTCATGGAATGAACTGCGAATGAATTAAATTGGATGAAATAAATGAGTGAATATAATTGAATTGAATGAATAATTTTTAATGATTAATATATGTATTGCATGGAATAAATGAATTGGAATGAGTTGAAATGAATGAATATATAGCGAAATATGCTTAATATTGCATGATATTTTAATAGAATGAATTAATTAGAATGAAAATTTGGAATTGAATAGAATTAGAATAGCATGAAATGTAATGAAAAATATTGCTATTTTGATTAACATAAATTATTTTGCAACTGTTCTGTAACAATCTTTATAGCATCACAAATGATCATTTTTATTCCTTTTCACATTTATTTCATCGATCGAATGAATGAATTGGAATGGATAGATAGATCGATTAGATATATTACAGTTGCTTAGTGCTATCAAATGTTATATATAAGTATGAGAAGGAGTCATTTTATGAGGGTAATAAAAATTACTTCTTATGGCATCCAAATTTGATGAATGATTGGCGGAATTGTTATCGAAGCGCATAGGGTAAGGGATAAAAATGAATGATGGATGGGAATTTTAAAAATTTTATTTGCTGAAAATTTAACACAAACATGGAAACGAATAAAACTGAGATAATATTGTTAATAATAAGTAGAAAGTTAAGTAATAATAGTAGTAGTAGTTAGTAGTAAGTAGAAAATTAAGTAATAATAATAGTTAATAATTAGTAATAAAAAATAATAATATTAGTAGATGGTAATTAGTAGTAAGTAAGGAGTACGAGGTATTAATAATTAGAATTTAAAATCTAGAATTTACAAAATCAAAAAAAAACGAACTTAGAATTGAACTTGAAAATATGTAAATTATGAAATTTTTATGAACTTAAAATTGAGCTTAAAAATTTGCAAATTGTAAAATTTTTGTAATTTTCAATAAAATTTATAATCTATGAAGTATAAAAGAGAAAAAAAGCGTATTTTTTATAATTTGTCATTTATTGAAATTTACAAATTTAAAAATTGGACGTTATGAAAATCTTTGTTTAAAAAAATTTTTAAATTACAAAATATGCGTTATTTACGAAAAGGTGAACATTACAAATGATATGATTTAAATTGTGGATGGAAAAAGCTAGTGACAGAAGTTTATCTTATATATATTCAATAATTTGTAAAATATCTAAAATATCATCCAATTATATTAAGTAAATAAGTATTTGATTACATTAAGTAAAGGAGCATCTGACTATATTATTTATAAAATATTTACTAAGTTTTAAAATAATACAAATGATATATTTCATTTGAAATTAATGGATTTATTTGCATGTCTGTAATCATTAAATATTTATGTATTCTATTCTTGGATTAAAATAAATTTATATTTGCATAATTGTTGTTAGGTTGACTGGATATTTGTTGGAAAATTTTACAGTAAATTTAAAAATTTATCAACTTTTTTTACAATACTATCATTGATTTCTTAATTTAGGTTTATTAATGCTAGGCGAAGGATTGTTCAACCGATGATTGATCAGAGTAATCGTGCTGGACGACCAAATGGTGTTAGCGTTTTTAAAAATCGAAGGAGGAAAAGTAGTGGACAAAGTCCTGGTCCATCACCTGGTTAGTTAACTTTAAATTGTTTTTTTTAAAAATTTGATTTTTATTAAAAAATTCAAATTGTTCGAATATTTTTGAATGATTCATTTTCTAAATGGATATTTAAAATGTTCGCAAATAAATTACAGTAAGATTTCCTAGCTATAACGAAAATGTTGATATTAAAAAGAAATTTTTTGTTATTTAAATTTTGCATCAAAATTTACAAATTAATTTATTTCAATTAATTTTGTTAAATTTTTTTCCTTTACTATGAAAATGAAAATGTTGAAAACAACTGTATTACTTTTTAATTGCTTAATGTATGCGTAAAATGTTTTTTGTTTCAAAAAAAAAAAAAAAGCAAACAAAAGTATATCATACAATAAATTTATTTTCTCTAATGGATTGATTTAAAAAATAAAACTTTTGTAATTTGTATTTGATTTATTTTAAATCATTTAATTTATCCTTTTTTTGTCTTTAATTTGTTAAATCTTCCCAAAACATATTGCATATGTTCATTGCAATAACTAATTAATTAATTAATTAATGCCATTTTTTTGCAAAAGTATTCCTATAATTTATTTATCAAATTGCAATATCAATTTCTTTCCTTTCATTTCATCCTCTTATTTTTAAAATTTCTTTTACTATTATTATTATTATTATTTTTCAGATTTACTAGGTGTTGGTCACACCTATAGTCCTGACAGTAATCAATTAAGTGCAGCAGCAGCAGCAGGTTATCCGGCACAAGCAATGTTTCCCAGTAATCCGTATGCAGCCGGTATTGCTCATCCGGCATTTACCAATCCGGCGTATGTTTTTATTTTTCTTATGCGGATTATTTATTTACTTATTTTTAATAATTTATTTAAACTTAAAATTATTTAAAAATACGAATTGATTATTGTACTTGAATATATCGTATATTAATGCAAAAAAATTGTGTATAATTTTGACTCTTTAATTTTTTAATCCTTTTATTTTTTTTCAAATAAAGCTTATTGGTGTTTTTCATTTCCAATATATTGCAAATATAAAAGTAGAAAGTGATGAAGTACTTTGAATTTCCAATATAATACAATACCAGTTATTGAAATATCATAATTTTTAATGTCTCATTTAAATTAATCACAATTTTACGAGTTATTATAGTTTAATTTAACTTTGCAATTTATGGATTACTTTTCAAAATTACATTTCACTAAGCATCCATTTACATATTTTTAGAATTAATTTGAAATTTCAATTCATTTATCTTCGGTAGGATTATTTAATTGGTTTAATAGTAGTTAATTAATTGTAAATATACTTGGGTACATCTATATTTTAAATAATCTGTGAAATTTTACAAATTTCATCATTTTCTACTTATACTTTTTATTTCATACCAAAATAATTAAATTAAATTGAAGCCATAAGGTAAATGATTAGCGGGGAAAAGAATGACCGGGGAAGGAATTAGCGGGAAAGAAAGAGTGCGGGAAAAAGAATAACCGGGGAAGCAATTAGCGGGAATGATTATTGAGAAGGAAAAAAACAAATAGATAAATAAAGTTGACAGGAAAATAATTTATGAAATTATATATTAATGGATTTTTTTTTAATAAAATTTCTTTTTCACCACTTTTATAAATGTTTTTTTTGTTTTTAATTCATTTTCAAAAGGGATCATTAAGTTTTCCATTTCCTTTTTTTCGAAAAAACAAGTTAAAAAAAGCAAAGAAAAATCATATTATTACACTGAAATGGCATTAAAATTTAGCCAAAAAATTGGAATTTTTGGATCGATAAATAAAAATTAAATATACTGAAAAATTTTCTTGAATAAAAAAAAAGAAAAGTAATATGTATTTTTATTTATTTATTTTTTTTTTTGCAGTGCATTAACGGGCCATATGTTTATGCCGGGACCGATGAGCCATATGATGGCACCATATAGTGCGGCACAAACGCAGATGGGCGCAAATGTATGGATGGAATCGTTGATGCCAGGCCATATGTCTATGGATGCATAAAACATGGTCTATGACATCTAAGGAAATCGTTATTAAAACTTATGAGATAACAATTACGTGATTTCCTCTTGATGGAATAGATTGCAGATCCGGAAGGAGAAAAAAAATGAAAGAAATTCCGGAATTTCAGAAGTGATCAATCATCCGTCTAGCAGCAACTAAATAAATTGAAATATTTTCAACGATTTTTAATACACGGATAAAATAAACAAATAATATTAATAGTGATAATATCACAAATTTGTGATAGTATGATGATAAAGAAAGAGGATACTGTAATTTCTACATCGACAGTAATAGATGTTTTCATTTCGGATATTTATACTATCCTTTTTTTTTCTCTTTCTCTTTCCCTCTCTCTCTCCCTCTCCCTCTCTCTATCTTTCATCCAATCTAAAAAGTAAGTAAAGATGGAAAGGAAAAAAGAAAACAAGGAAATAAATAAGTGAAAAGATGATGACAGTAATGATAAATAAAAAAACAGTAAATTTTTTTTTAATTTTTAATTTCATACAAATAATTTTATTGTTTGCATGGAATTAATTACTTTTCACATTATTCAAATTTCTTATTTTTCTCATAAATTTTGAATAAAAAATTTTCTGATAAAACGAATTCAATTTATTTTATAATTGTTTTATTAATTATTAATTAACTTTTTAATTTGCTCAAATTTGAATTTTCGAACTCAGTTCTGCATATATCGGTGTGTTTTCGCATTTTTTTTTTTCGAAAAGCTCTTCTTTTTTTTTCTATTTCTTCTTAAAACTTTTTTTTCCTTGTTGCTTTTTTTTTTTAGATATTTGAAAATTTCAATAATTCATTGCTAATTTATGCCAATTTATGTGCACAAATTGATGAAAACGTATGGAATGTTTTTTTTCTTTTCTTTTTAATTTTATTTTGATTTATTTTTGTTTATTTTTGAAAATTTAAAATTGAATCATTTCTTTTCATCCTTTAATATTCGATTATATTAAAATATTTAAAGCACAAATTAGCGCCAATTATTCAATGAGAAAAAAGAAAATATACAATGCAAAATTATTGTTGTTATTATTATTATTGGTATAATTGTTGCATTAATTTCAAGACAATTTGCAAGATTTTTTTTTCAATAAAAAATAAAAACCAAAAAAAAAATCAAAAAAAAAGAAATTGATTAATTACGGGGATGAAAATGAATTTAATGGGGATTTTCTTTATCGTTTTCCTTTTTTTTTTTGCATCTAAAATTTCACACTTTCTTTTTATTCAAATCGATCAATCTTTGTCGTAGTTTGTATAAAAAATTAAATTTGAAATGAAATTATATTTAATTTCTATGCATATGGTTTCTTTATTGTGAAATGGCGCAAATTTACAATCTATCCTAAGATAAAAAATTTTAAAATTTTTGTCAATTTAAATTTATTGTAAGAAATGTATTGGAATATATATATGTATTTGCATATATGTTGTTAAGAAGAATTTATTTATCAAATAATCAATCATTTCCAATCATTTCCTGTACTTTCTGTTTCTCTTTTTTCTTTTTTTACATTTAATTAATTGTAATGAAAGAAAAAAACGCATTTGATAATGATACGATACCATTTAGCAAAAAAGCAATAGTTTGCATAATGTTTCTTCAAATATATGAACTCAATTTTTATTCATAGGCCGGTGGAAAAGAATAATCATTTATAAAATGATTTTTTTTTTCAACTTTGCTTTAGTACATTGATAACTGATAAGTACAGTATGCCTTGTATTAATATGATAAAACTTTTTATCAGTAGCTGTGATCATCGTTTTCTTTCTTTTTTTCTTTACAATGAATAATTTTTTTCAAAAAGAAAGATAAGAAAAGCAAATATTTGTTCATAAATTGTTTTATCGTTAATCATTATCTTAAAAAAGAAAAAGAAAAAAATTACAAGAAAGGATTGATTTTAAATGATTAATTTATTAAAAAATGACAGAATTATTTATTAGCTAATTAATTACATAGGAACTGTGCTTATCAGTTATACGTTTATTTTATTATTGTTTTATGATTAAATTATCACTACTATTGTTATTACTATCATTATTACTAATTTATCGGTACATACAGGGCTCTTGCTTTTTTCTTTCTCGAAAATTTTTTTCATTTCATTTACTCTTTTTTTTTTAAAAAATACTTTCTTCTTCTTACTTTCTGTCCTTTTCTCTCTCTCTCTCTCTCTTACTCTCCCTCTGAAAAACAATTCGCTTAAATTTAAGTAGCTTGAAAAATAATTTATCAATTATGATTTTACTAATTAAAATTCACAATATTGGTTCATTGAGAAGGGTTTCATCTAGAAGTTTATCAATTATCAATTTGTTAATTAGAATCCAGAATATTCCATTGATTAATTTACCCAGAAAAGAAGTAATTAATTTTTTTGGGAAATATTAATTAAAGACAAAAGCAATAACTGATATGCTATGATAGGGAAAAGAATAGTTAAAATTTTATCAACTTAACAACTAATTTATCACCATCCTTTTCTCCCTCTTTCTTTTGTTGAATGAAACTTTAAAATTTTTAATACTGTAAAAATTTAAAAGAAAATTTTAATTTTCTTTTATCTTTTTTTTTTTTAATATGACGCGGGCTCTGTTATCCATGACTGTTTGTGTCCTATTCTTTCGTACTCAATTATGCGTGTAATTTTGTTTGTTTATTTGTTTTATTTGTTTGTTTATTTGTTTACTTTTTATTTTTTTTCAACATAAACAAAACAAAACAAATTCCTTTTACTTAATTTTATTTCATTTCATTTCATTCGTTTAATTAATTGCACAAAAAAAAAATACGACGAAATGATGGAAAGAAAGAGAAAAAAAGGAAAAGTAAAAAAAGTTTGATGTTCTCTTTTTTTTCTGCAACATAATTTCATCAGTGAATAAAATATATTTCAAATTTTATTTTAATTTCAATTAATGAATTGAGCTAGTTCTTGTATTATTGAAATGTTTCAATTATTTTTTCTCAAAATTTGGGACATTATTTCATAATGAATTAAGGGAATTTAATTTATATTTCAAAACTGATTTCATCTCTCTTAATTTAGGCCTAAATCCAGTAATTAATTAATCAGTTGAACACTTGGTGAATTAGTCGACCTTGAACTAATTGAATTTCTTGAATGTTTTTTGAAATGAAATTTTTAATTTATTCATCTTCTTTCAAAAAAAAAGAATATTTCAATATAATGAATGAAAAAGAAAACAAAAATGGTACTGATAACTTTTGCAATTTTATCACATTTAATTAATATTTATTATAATTCAAATATATATTAACTAAAAAACATACTATACTATCATTCATATCCATTGAAAAATTATGAAAATAATTCGATGAAATTGAATTGAAGAATTAAATTTAAAAAAAAAAAATCAAATTTATATCATATATACGCCAATCAATATTAGAAAGATGGGAAAGTGAAAAGATTTTTTAACAAAAAAAAAAAAAAAAAAAAAAGAAAATCTAAATTTCTATTAAACAAATTTTATAGCAATCTGATGTAAGAGAATGATATCGGATGAGATGAAATTAATTTCTTAAATTCATTATGAAAATTTAATTTTGAAATTGGATGTTCATTTTGAATAAACTTTAGTATTATTGTATGATTAGGTTTGTATTTATATGATTATATGCAACAGCATAGTATATTGTTTACTGTGAATGTTATATGACTAATTTTATTTTATTGTCATTTGAAATGATATGATATGATATGATAAGATATGATATGATAATTGTTTGATTTTACATTTACATGTCTTTTTTCATTTCATTCTTTTTTTTTTGCTTTTGATGCTTTTTACTCTTTTGTGTTTTTGTCTTTTCATCATAATATATGATAAAAAAAAATTTCTTTTTGCTGTGAATGTTTATAAACAATTTCAATAAATTTTAAAAAGAAAAAAATTCGCCTTTAAGACTTCGCATTTATTTCCATCACTAAATTTAATACTTGAAAAGTAAAGTGAAGTGCAAAAAATTGAATTACAAAAAAAAAGTTTATGAAAACTTTAATTCAAATTTTAATTTAAACTTCAATGAAAGCTTTTAATGTTTTTAATTTAAAAAATTTTTAATTCCAATTTTAAAAATTATTCGGAATAGTTCAATTGTAAGCTGTTTATGAGGCTAGATTAGAAGCAGCTGTCAAAATTTTTTTATCAGGATATTTTGAATTAAAATTAACTCGGAAAATTTCAATCCGGAAAAATTGGATTGAATAGAAAAACGAAGCAATAACATGACAATATTGAAAAAAAAAAGAAAATGAAAGGGAATAAGTAGTTTTGATGGATTTTTGTTTGAAATTAATTAACTTCACTAATAAGTGATAATGATTAGTAGGCTTAATTAGTGATTAGTAAGCTTAAAAGGTGACAATCACAGATTTTACACATTTTTCATTTCAGTTTTCTTTTTCAACAGAAAAAATTTTTCTCTGCTTCACTTTTTAAATTGCAGCTTTTTTAATTCCCAAATTTATTATATTTCTTCCCTTTGCAATACAAATCCATTTATGGCATCCCAGTTTTAATATGCAACTTTTTCTTAATTAATTACATTAATTACAATAACTATATGTCAACAATGCCATTTCGAATTATAAATTTTCATTCATTCATTGTTTAAAATATAAAAATGATGCAAAAAATTTTGCCCATCATTTTAAGCTTTTTTTCTTTTTTAAAATTTTTCTAAAATTTTTAAGCCATTAATATTCATTTTTTTTTTGTCGGTGAATTTTTGAATAAATTCAAAATGATACAAAAAAACTGAAATTATTTCAAACTTGGTTAATTTGAAATTTTTCATCATTCAAAAAAGAAAAAAAGGATCGAATTATTGTAATTTTTTTGATAAAATAATAGCTATTATAAATAATCGTTCTATTATTATTTTTCATTTTTCATTTTTTGCATTATAATTTTTTTATTCATTTGTCATTTTTTTTTGCATATTTTCCTTTTCTTTTTTTCGATGAAATATATTCTTTAAATGTATTTTCGGTAACTAATTAAATGAGTAATCAAATTTTAAATGAACAGTGAAATATATGAAAAACTGAAATTGTAATTGTTAATGGCAATTGCTACTGATGGTAATAATAATTGATAATATAATTGTAACAGGGTAAAATAAATAAAAGTAATATTAATATAAATAAAGCAGTAATAATAGTAATAATAATGAATAATAAGTAATAATAAATAGTGAATGATAAATAATAAATAATAAATAATAAATAATAAATAATAAATAATAAATAATAATAATGAATAATAGTAAAATAAACTAATTATAACGATACAACAATAATAATAAGGGAAGTAATTCCAACGTTTCACATATGGTTGAGCATTACTAATTAATTGCCACTGTATCACTGTGGAACTATTTATTGCAACGATCTTTTGAACCCCACTGATCTGTTGTCAACCATTCGTTGTTACTCAGCCATTGTCACCCGTCTGTTGTCACCCACCCGTCGTCATCCGTCCATTGTCATTTATCCGTTATTATTCATGCGTCGTTCTCATGTCCTTGAAGTATTGTTTGATGGAAAAATAATAAGCCAAACTTCAATATTAAATAGAAACAGAACGATTGCTTTGCATATATAATATTTGTTAAGTTCATAAATTTTAAATGGTTCATTTCGTTGTTATCAAATTTATCAGCTTCGGAATAATAAATGCAGCTAAATATATGTGCAAATATAGTGATAACAGCACTAATAGTAAACAACATTTATTATCATTATTATCAATTCTCTCTTTGTTATCAGTCAACATATATTAGTTATTTTTTGCAGGAAGCGAATTTCACGTAATGTATTAAATCGATGATAAATGGACATCTGTATAATTTCTAAGAAGGAATTTTTTTCTCGATCCGTTACCACAATATTTTCATTATAAGCTAATTAATCAGTCAATCATTTCATCAATATTTTAGAAAGAAAATAATTGCAAATTTTTTCGCCTCAAAAATTTTAATCTAAATTTAAACATGATTCTTCCAGTTAAAAGTTTCAATTTTCCAAGTATTCTATGGAATACTTTAAAGTAAGAGAATTAAAACGGATAAATATCATTTAATGAATCAAATGTTAGCCTATTTCGAGCGAGAAAATAGAATAATGGTGGAA
>NW_018108485.1:13173-15623 GCF_000183805.2 Loa loa
TAATAATAATAATAATAATAATAATAATAATAATAACTAATAATAATAATAATAATAATAATAATAATAATAATAATAATAATAATAATAATAGTGACAGTAGAATGAATAGTAGCAGTGGTTGTTACTATTACTGTTATTATTATTGTTATTATCACTATTACTATCATCACTATCATTTTCATTACCATTACTATTGTTATTATTGTTATTAAAATGACACCATATACATAATGAAGAGGGTAAAGCAAATAGTCTAAACTTTATAGAAATGAAATTAATAAACCGTTCTCTTGTTATTAGATTATCAAAAATGATTGCCTAAAAAGATTGATTATTGTTATTATTATTACTATTATCAAATAAATGAAGCAACTGAAGTATATAATTAATATATTTAAGTTAAAATTTATTTTAAAGTTTTCACTGCAAGGTATTGTCCAGCTAGAATTTCGTCAATCGGTTGGAAACCGTTTTCCGAAAAATGTATTTGTTCTTTCAATAGATTTTTTGATCCAAAAGAGTTTATAGCGCTTCGAACTCTAATGATATCGACATAATTTATAAAAGATGCACATCCTGGATACTTGATTTGCAGGATGAATATCATTGGTTTAAAATATTAGAATTTGATAAGTATATGAAATTTGAATTTTGATAAATTAAAAGTGTGATAAATTTCAATTCAACTAAATTTAAAATTTGAATTTTAACTTCCCTTTCAATTCAACTTTTAAGTATTTCAATGGACAAGATGCTAAACACGAATCAACATAAAAATTCAAAAAGGTTCGATAAAATTCAACAATTGGAATATGACAGTTTATTTAATATTATCACTGAATGCTTGAATGTTTATTTCGTTGATAACAAACATTCTTATCAATATCCATTATCATATGGCTAAGAAATTGAATAAATGATAAATGAGAACGTGAATTACTCAGCTTGCTCAAATATTCGATCAAATTAAATTTTTATCTTTTTTCTTGAAAAATTTTATTCTTCAACTTTTTAATTACATATATTCAAATTAATTTCCAACATGAAAAATGAAAGTGAAATATACTGCAATACAAATTTATTATTGCTTGTGTCATCATTTCATATCTTATTAATCAAAAGATAATTTTTAATGATGATAATGACAATTATAGCAACGATAACATTGTTGTAATAGTGATAACAATAATGGCAACAATTACAAAATGAATTTGTAATAATGATAACAATTATAAAATTTGAACATGGCAAATTATAAGCGACATTTTTGAAAGGATGGTTTGACCTTATTATCACAATTTCAACTGTTATCATACAATCTTGATCTGACCACTTGTCCGTAACCATTTCATCAAATATTAATTGTAATTATTGCCAGAAATTTCTATCAAGTATTAAATTTTTTTCCAATCCCCATTTTGAATTTCTATTTCACAACTTTTCATTAATTTATTTCCTTCCTCCAATTTGAAAAAAAAAGATTTATTTAACTAATTAATTAAAATAAAAAATCATACAACTCAAATTTATTCCAAGAAATATTTATATGTACATATATATAAAAAATAAATAAACATATTTTCAAATTCAATTTTTAAATTTGCTAATTAAATTTAAATTTGTTGTACTATTGTTCCGTTTCATCCATTTCCATATCATCATAACCAGTTACTGATCCATCATCACTTTTTGAATCCGATATTGACGACATTTGTGGTAAATTACCCGTCATACTTTCAGTTCTATAATTCAATTCAATTCTAATCAATTATTTGAACAAATTACAAAATATATATTCTATTTAAGTTATATCTTATATATCTGACAATTTAAAATTATAAAATTTTGAAATAAAATAATAAAAGAATTATTCACCTTTTTATTTCTGTATCTTGTAATATTGTACAAGTATTGATGTCTTTTGGAAGATCAGTTTGTGATAACTTTGTATCCGTCATATCAAAAGGCTAAAATTATCAAAATGATAAAATAAACAGTATAATCATTTTTTTTTTAAAGAAGGATTCCTTTAATAATATTTTTATTTTCATTCAAAAAATGTAACATCATTGTACATGTCCTTTCGTGGTAAAACTAATTAGGAATAATTAATAGTTCAGCTAAAAATAAAAACTACACAATGCTAATTTTTGTTAATTTTATGCTAATTGATTAATTAATGCTTAAAAAATTTCGTGTATGTTAAGTTTGAGCAATGGAAGTTATGAATGTTGGTAATTTTTAGTAGTTTAGAAAAAAAAAAAACGAAAACTACTGTATAAATAATAAGCATACCAATGATTCATTTACTGTTAATAGTTAAAAAACATTTATCAGGTAATCAAAATTTATCAAACTTTTTTGAAAATTTCAAATAAATATGATGAAAGATAGCTGATAAAACAAAAAAAATAAGAAATAACTCTGATGCTTAAATAGACTCTTTG
>NW_018108485.1:16754-19973 GCF_000183805.2 Loa loa
CATATATTTTAGTTGTTGTTTCTACAATACAGTAATAAATTTTAGATTAATGATGCATTACAAACTACAGTATTAAATTATGCTTTCATTATACGATCATTTCAATTTTAATTTCATGGTGTATAGTAAATTACAACCTAAGTTATTGCACCTAAGTTACTGCCGTATGATACGATGAATTATTTGTCTAATACTGTATTATATTTATCATGACTTTTAAAGTTAAAAAGCTATAAATGCTAACAACTCGAATGCTCTTTCCATCTATAATATCAGATTGTTCGCCTGCGTATTTGATGGTTACTGTTGGTACAGTACCCTTTTTGGTACTATCATATTTATCACGCGGTAAGCTGCTACGACGATTTTCACAATCATAGTAACATGCAATTGCTGTGATTACAAGCAGAAGTATGACGAAAATTGCAAGTAATATCAAGGCATATAACCTGAAATTACTGATAATGAATATTTGATGCTCTGGTTGATGAAAATCTGAAATTAGTGATAATGATTAGTCTCAATTTTAATTTATGAAAATTTCAAATTTATTGATAATGAGCATTTTCAATTCTCATTAATCAATTAAAATTGGAGAAAAATGCAAAAGATAAAAAGAGAAACTCGGACTAACTTTAACTAAACTGGTATAATTTCAAATTTGAATTTGGTCTTAAAATTTCTTTTAAATATTTAAAATTAAACTTAATATCCGGTTTTGTGACCAATCTTTCATCCTTCCTCAATGTTTTACAGCAATAATCACAATGAAATATGATGATAAAATTTAAAAAGAAAGAAAAAAAAACATTAGAATAATGAAATTAATAATTATAACAAACCTAAAATAACCAAAAATCAAATTCTCTTCTTGTTTTATTGGTATAATTGTAACATTTGCATGTGTTGTATTAAATTTCGTATCATTCCATATCGAATCATTGTAATCATCAATCCATACAAATGGAACATACATTGTCGTATTTACCGTACTTGTTTGTAAATGTTGAATAGTAATACTTGTTCGGCTTCTTTCATCTTTACCTAATTTTAAATTTGTTTTTGTTGTTGCCGGTATTGCTGTCAATTCACGGATACGTCGTATTTTTGGCTCAAAATTTTTTTTCTCCAATTCTATAAATTATTAAAATTAAAATAGAAAATATCATTAAAAATAAAGATATAACTTAATTTTTGTTTAATTTCTAAAAAAAAAACATAACTATACTTTTTTTTCCTTTTTTTCTTTCTTTCATATTTCCTTTAAAAACAAAAAAAAAAACGAAAAAAAAGAAAATTTTGAACTTAATTTATTCAAATCTTTTAAATGCAATTAAAATATTTGATTGAAATTTGATTATGATTGAAAACATATGACACAAATTTCATTCTTGTATCATCGCATATATAGATTTTTTTTTTTTTTGTCTGAACAAGTTGTAAAAAATTAAGAAAAAAAATTTCATTAAAAAACTTTCATTTAAAAAAATACAAGAAATTTAAAATTGTTGTTTTTAAAAATTTTCATCAGTAAGAGATCAAAGGTTAGCAATGATAATAATTCAACCTGTTAAAAAATTTTGCATAAATAATGTACTATATTCGTTGTTATCACTTGTTATACATAATCGAATACATGTAAAATGCTTTTGATCAATATTTTTTAATATATTCTTCAACCTATTCCTTTCTACTGTACAATTAATTTCCATAATTAATTGATTATTTTTATCCTTTTGCACATTCCACATCAATTGACAATAATTTTGATCATAAAATTCAATAATATATATTTTTTTTATGCCATATAAATCAATTATTGCTTCGAAATTTAAACTATTAATATTAAAATGTAAACAATAAATATTTGTCATTCGAATAAATAACAAAAGCTATATGCATATAAGCAAATTAAAATTTAAATTTTTAATTCAAGTTTAATAACTTTAAAAACAATTAAAGTCAATTTAATAATTTCAAATTAAGTCCAGTAATTTTGAAAACAATTTAAGTCTAACAATTTCAAATTATGTCTAATATTTTTGAAAACAATAAATTTCGTCATAATCTTCAATCAATTTTTTTTTCCAATATTTTAATTGTTAACCAAAAAAAGTGAACAAACTGTCATTCCTATTCCAATTACTAACAATTCAAAATTACCAATTATAATTTAACAATTTAAATTTTAGCAAACAGCATTAATTAATATTTTAATAAATCAGCATAAAATGGTCTTTGAAAAAAAAAAAAGAAATAGCATTTTTCTAATCCGTTTGTTGTTAATTTAAAAGTGTTGAATTTTTTTTCTTTTTTTTAAATTCCAACTATGAAAAACATTTTTTACAGGTGACATAAATTTTGTCATCTATGATTTTTTTTTTCTGAAACTAAATAGAATTGATTTGCTAAAAATTCTATCGACCATCTGTTTCGTTTTTTTGACACAAATGAGAAAAACCAAAAAAGAAAGAGGAATGAATTAATGGATAATCATTTATCTACAGCTCCAAAACATTCTGTTAAAATTATACATTAGTGATGCTAAATTGAAATGAATTGTCACCTCTAGATTAAAAAAGAAAAAGAAAAGAAAATGTCGCAGTACATTTCGTTCCCTTTTCTTTGTTAAATAAAAAAATGGAAAAAATTGAATATTTTTGTATGAATAACACAAAAGAAATACAGTAAAAATGCAAATTATTATTTTTATAACATAAATTTTTTCTGAAATGAAATTCATGAAAATAAGAAAAAAATGAAAATTATTAATTTTTACTTTTTCATACAATAAATTATGCCACTCAGCAAGAATGTATGGCTTGTAAGTAGCAAATAACATAGAAATTTCCATATGACATTTGGTATTGTTATTATGGATTATTAAATTAAGAAAAAGTTGATATTTTTGTGTGGACAGTAATGCAACATGCAAACATCGCCGCAATATATAGCGCACCTAAATAATAATTAACAATAATCATTTTTAAGCCAGGACAATTTATGATAATTTATTGGTAAATTATTATTATTATCATTATTATTGTTGCCATTATTATTATTATTATTATTATTATTATTATTATTATTATTATTATTATTATTATTATTATTATTATTATTATTATTATTATTATTATTATTATTATTATTATTATTATTATTATTATTATTATTATTATTATTATTATTATTATTATTATTATTATTATTATTATT
>NW_018108485.1:20279-30399 GCF_000183805.2 Loa loa
TTATTATTATTATTATTATTATTATTATTATTATTATTATTATTATTATTAGTTATTATTATTATTATTATTATTATTATTATTATTATTATTATTATTATTATTATTATTATTATTATTATTATTATTATTATTATTATTATTATTATTATTATTATTATTATTGTTATTATTATTGGCATTATTTAAAAGGTAATGCAAGTTTTGAACTTTGTTTAATCAGGACTTCTGTGTTTGAACAAAAAAAATTTTCTGTCGCACTTTTAATCAAAATCTTTTTCACAACATATTAAATGCATATTTTAACCTAAAATTACTCCAAAGCTTTACCGAAAAATCCGGAAAAAATCTCTTTCATTTCCTCTTTAATTAATAATTTTTTACAGGTCCAATTTAGAAAAAAAAAAATTTTTTCTTTTGAAATATCTTAGCATGAAAAAAATATTTTATTTTTTCAGAAAAAAAAGAATTTGCTTTATTTCGGAAATTAAAATTTTTGTGATATTTATATTAAAGTGAAAATTCCGTAATAATTTCAGAATTAATCATATGCTAATCAATGAAATTGATAGATTTTAAATGAAAAATAAAGGTAAAAAAAATTTGTTGAATTATAGCGACGCACTAGTAATAGCAAAAATCCGAAGAAAAAAAATTGAAGAAAAAAATTTTATAATTTAACAACTCAATGGTAGCAATAAATCTAACAATAATATCAATAATACTAATTTCAGTTTAATTTTACCGTAAATGCATCCGAATTAACTAAAAATTGTGGAAAGAAATTGCAAAAATTTAAAACCCTAAAATTGAATAATTCAACTCACCTTCACTTCATCATTATTAAATGATTCATGAAATGTAAGCCGAAAAATATCATCATTAAAAAAATTGCTTGAATTTACAAATGCAATTAAAATGCTTGCTAATGTAATAATACATTTCTGGAATTATACTTTTAAAATAAAATAAAGAAGGTAGGAATTTAATAAAAAATAAAAGTAGAAGACAAGTATAGAATTTTAATTTAATTAAAAGTTGCCAAATAGTAAGAATTTTGTTTGCTTATTTATTTGTTTGATAGAGAAGCATTAATTGTTTGAAGTAAACAAAAACCATGAAAAACAAGCAACTATGCTTGTAATTAACACGCCGATTGTAAGTATCCATAGGGTAGAAATTAAATTAAAATTCAATTTAGTTATAGTTTTTAAAATGACGCACTCCGCTTGCGATAATTTAATTATATGCAAATTAACTGATAATGCATTGAGAAAAAAACCAAATAAAAAATATTCAGATATGATGAAATGGTTTCGTGAAATTTACATAACAGTCGAGAATCACAGTTAGTGATAATGCAAATTTAGCAAATCAATCAAAAGGAATGAATCATTACAATTAGTTTCATAGGCTTCCTGGTAGTGCTTTATACAACAAAGAAAAATAACGGAAGGGTGACAAATACCTGGCCCACATTTGAGCTACAATCTCTTAAATCAACTTTTAAATGGTCTTTTTTTTTTTTTTTCTTAATTACTAAAGCAGTTTGTTGATTGAACAGTACAATTAACATATTTTAGCGTTTTTGTAGGTTACTTCCATTACAAAAATGGAATTTTATTCGATATTATGTGACAGCAAGTATTTTAAAAATAAATAAATAAATAAACTACAAATACTGCAACAGTACGTTTTCTAAGCATTCAGTGTAAAAAGAAATAAAATAAAAAATAACAATTAATCATTAAATATGAAAATGTAACAAAATTCTAATTTTGAAAATCAAATCTTATGGAATCGCAAGTTAGATCGATTACCAAATCAAACTATGGTGAAACTATGGCAAAATTGTTTGTGGTAATAAAAAAATTTTTATAATAAATATTATGCTTCCACCTTTAAATGATAAATTTCTGATTCCATATAAAAGTTCTCAGCAAAAGAATTTTCTCCCGTTGAGAAACATTTTGATTAGGATGGAGAACATTTGATGTACAATAAACAAGGCAAAATATATGAGATACTCACAGTAATAAGTTTTTTAAGCAGCAAGTTTACTTTGTAACAGTGCAAAAATAATGCAATCGAATTAGCTTTAATAATTTTAAATTAAATTTCCTGCACTTGAATAATTTTTAAATTTAAATTGCAAAACCGAAGTCAAATGCTTTTCAATTAGTATACAATCTAACAGATTGATATATGTTGGGCAAGACAGGAATTAAAATGCACCAAAATAAAGTTTAAAGAGAAAATAATTGCATAAACAAATAAATAAGCTCTTGAAAGATTTAACAAAGTGCAACCAGTAAATCTGATATCATGAATCTCGTGATATTAAACAAACTGGAAAATACTTTACGTGTGTTTGCCACTGAGCAGAGATCTGGAAAAACCGTATTTCCGACCAGACACAACCATCTATCGAAACTGGAAAAGAAAAAACAAAGAGATGTTTTAGACGGAAATATAGAAGCTACATAGATTAATTTGCATATTTCCTTTGTTGATAACTAAAATTGCTCCACTAATTTTTTTACGGAAATTAATTAGCAGTACCACAGCTAAAAAGATCCCTTGTTACTAGAATAACAATTTGAATTCCATTTTTACATCTTTAATCGCTCGATGTAAGCAACAATTGGGCTTCTCACCTCTAGAGATAGTTTATGACATGATTTAAAAATATTAATTTACCCGTAAGCGGATGTTTTCCACTACAGATTAGACGTGCTACATTGTTAATACACTGAACTGAACTTTGACCATCTGATTCATTTCGCTGAAAATTGAAAGTTCTCATCGATAAAATCAAAGTGTAGCAAAAAAAAAGGTCACAGAAAACAAAAAAGGAAATATAGTAAAAATGCAAACTGTGGTCCTCTTGAATTTTACAATACACATAAACAAAATCAACTTAAATTTTTTTATGAATTTTTTTTTTCTACTTATGTTTAAAACGACTGCTGGAAACACACTTGTACTTTCTTCATTCCAAATTTATGCAACATTTTATCACGCCTTCGCTCTTTTACGAACTGGAAAGAAAGAAGACTACTAAATGGTTTCCGGAATACTGCGAATGAACGAAATGCCGATCGAATTGAGCATTTCAAAAACTGAGGCTCACGCTTCACTGCAGTAGTGCTACCGCTACAGGTGCCACTGCTTGCACCGCTTTCAGTCTAAAAACCAAAGTCATTAAATTTCGAAACTACATAAACAAGTCAAATTGTAAATTGTGTTTTCTTCAAATATAAGTAATGCAACTTAGTAATATCAAAGTTCTTAAAGACAAGAACACAAAAATTGTCCTAATTTAAATAAGCCTTTGGATTTACATTGCTGCATATGCGCGTTGTGTCTTTATAATTGAACACAATAAAAGATATTGACAAAATTAAAGATAATTCTTTAACTTACATTTTGATTATTTGGTATCCAATATTCAATAAGTAGATCTTGCGAATCAGATATTTTGATACTATGTGGAGTTAATGGAGGAGATAACTGCTGCACACCAAAAGCACCCTACAACAATAACATGAATTATTAATAATGTAACGTCAAATTTTTTCATTCATGCAGAAAATGTTTAATTAATAACATTATTTGAATGAGATTTTATAGGATATTAAACCTAAGTCATAATTTTGTTGACACTTTTAGATTCAAAAATAAGATAAATCACTTTCCAAATACCTGAGCTTCTTCGCTAAGCCGTACAGACATTGCACAGCTTTCCATATCTTCTTCCAGTTGGCCAACTCGAACTTCGGATAGGAATGGAACGAACTGCGAACTTTCCTTTTCATCGACTAAGCTGTAATTGCATAGCATAAGAGCGATTAATTAAACATCACGAAATGCATACGCAGAAATATAAAAGAAGTCGAAAAGTATGATTGCTGGGATAAGATTACTAAATATGAACCATTAGTCACTTTTCATCTAGTGGCTAATTATAACTTACTGGGAAAACAAGTATTGTCTAGAAAAATTTGACCGGTGGATAACTAGCAACAATGAAAAATTGAAAAAAAAATTATACGACCAAAATACATACGCCTTACTATGCAACTGTAACATTGCTTCACCAATTGGTAATTTTCGAAATGTTCCCTCCGGCATATTTTGCAGCCTTTCCGAAAATGCTTTCAACTCAGCCATTACAGATTCATCAGGATTTCTCATAAAAAGTTCACTCAGTGCACATATACCACCAGATCCTGCTTGAAGCACTTTGCCTAACGGACTGGAGGGTTGTGTGGCCACACAAAATCTGAAATTAAAAAAGAAAAATCAAGAAATGAAAAGCTGGTGTGAGTTCTGCTTCACCGAATAATAAAAAGATTTACTTCATATACCTTTTAAAAAAGCAAAATGTCTCACCTCAGAAAATTGATCCATTCAGCTGATTTATCTTGCAGCGATTCAACATAGGCACGAAGAACAAAGCTAACTAATTTTTCTGAACCAATTACACCAAGAATTGTACATGGTGGAGATGTTGATGAGCTGTTACAGCTTAAAACAAGAAGTTAATTATCCTAATTTTCGGCTTTTTTGTAATCATTAATTTTTCCGGAATTTCTCACGAAATTCAACACTCCTCAATGTAAGGGTCTTTCATAGAAGTATAATACAAAAATGAATCAATAATTTCCTGTCAATATATCAGTGCAAAATCCAGTATAAATTTCATAGAACACACAAAAAAGAGTGCTTACAATTTTTGTATTTTCGCAACAATCGATGAGATCAATAAGCGGCAATCGTTGAACGATGAGCAATCCAATACGCGGAAAATGGAACCAAAAAATGATGGAATTTGGACATCAGAACTATCACATAACCACAGACGTTCACTAACATTCCATGACTCTTCATCGTGTATAACAGCGGATAACTACAATAACATATATTTTTAGCATCTCAACTGAAGTATTTACTATTATGTAATCATAAAAACGGAACAGCAAAATTATGGATCCGAATATCAGAATTACCTTAAAAAATATCGTCATTTAAAAATCAAAGTTCAGAAGTTGTGAGAAAAAAGTGCTCCGGAATCGAGCGATCAGGTTCAAAAACCCTGACCCAAAACATTTGTGTAATCATAATTTAGTTAAATTTCGGTAAACATAAGATGATAGTTTGAGAAGGAAATAGAGAGAAAGAAAAAAAAACTACATTTTTTAGCTATTTAACAATTTACCCAATCGGTGACAGATGTTGTACGTACAGGATGCCAATGAGATTTTGCAACATTTCCTGTAGGATCGGAATTCAGTGAACAAAGAGGAAATGAAACAGCGGAAACTGATGCTGGTACATTGGAAGTGATAAAATGAAGACGAGGAACACCGCTCGTTGCGGCAGTACTTGGAACTGTTTCTAATGTCGTTGCAAGCCTCTGATGATTCTTTTCGACTGAACCAAATCTATAACCAATAAAAACATAGATTAAGGGCACTATACTCTCACACAGCAAATGCTTGAAACATTCAACATCTAATTCATCTACCTGGAAATGTTCCGGTCGGTCAAAAAAAAGAAAAAAGAATTGCTAAAAGTCAAAGGTAAAAGATACTACACTCATTTTTCTCCTCTCTCCTTCATTTAATTAAGTGAACTTTACAAAATATGTTAAGAGGAAGGAAATATAAAGAAATGCATGTTAAGAAAATTCTAAATTACAAGTTTTGAATCATAAAGTGATCGACATGGTTCACAAAAGATAAATCCTGAAGCCACCAATAAATGTCAACATTCTAAATTATCCAAAAATTACATGGATAAAACAAAAATTACATAGACTATTAAAATGGTCGCCTCACTTACATGCCAGCTGATGGAACCATCAGATTATCAACATCGGTGCTAACTTCTTCATCGCTCTCCGTTTCTTCAGTATTATACTGAAATTGATTTCCTTTTTCCTTCCTACTGCTTTATTGCTTTAAAATGAAACAGGGGAATGCTTTGTCAAAGATATTACATCAAGGAAAATGTCCAAAATATACTAATACTTTGCAATCGCTGATCGATGGTAGCATTTCCCGTGATGCAAAGTAGGGCCGTAAACCTGGCTTTGGATTGCTCACTATACTTAAATTATCCATAACCATTTCTGGTCCTGAATCCGATAAATTATCCAGTTCTTCAAATAGCTCCTCAAGCTCTTGTGCTGTTGGCGCCACACTACCGGTTCGTGAAGCGGAATCTGAATAAGTTAACAGCTATTTGTTTAACACACTTGATAAATAAACTATGACGAAATTCTTGGCAAAAAAAAATACTTGCAAAAATACAGTACATTACAGTATAATAATAATTGAACCTGCAGTTCCTTCTTCGGGAATTTTAAATCTTTTTAATAAAGATGAGAATTTCTGTTTCAAATTCTTCCGCGCTATTTTTCGATCTTGTGTTTTCCGCGACTTATACCTGAAAAATGTTTAAAATGTCAACTGTTGATGAAGCAAATATGAAAAGATAACATTTATGAAGGTATAAAAATGAAAAAACAAATCATAAAATAAATTGCAGATGCATAGAACAGAAACTTTGCACAACAAGTTAAAATTTGTTGCATCAATACTCCACCTTTGCTTTGGCAATACTGGGCGACCCGAATCTTGCAACTCCTGTTCATCATTTGTTTCCTGATCCGATGAACTATCATCATCATCCTCACTTTCCAATCCTTTTTCTTTGATCCTCCGTACACTCACTTCATTTTGAGCTTCGAATGCTTGACTTTGACAAGATCCAACTACAAGTCGTCCCACCGCTTCAAATGATGGAGTATCAAACAAAATGAAATCAGTGAATTATTTAAACTGAGGAACATCAGGCTTCTGGAGTGCACCATTCGTAACCTCACATTATTTATTAATGGCTCCAGTGCTGAACGAATATCTCACTCACCAGGCTTAAAATTTCTAATACTTGGGAACACGAAACAGAACCAAAAATAAAGATTATTATCTTAACCGTCTCGTTCGCAATTAGCAGCTAGATCGAGAATATTAGCAATACAAAAAGTTATAGTATCACTTTTTAATGCTGCAATGTTTTTCAACACTATTATCTTTGATCAACCAATGATAACAGAAACTTGCTGGCGCTAGACATAAACTAATTAGGCAAAGGTATAAATAATATACGCAAAAAACTACTCTATGCAAATATTATATTATCCCAAACAAGCAGATACTGTGAATTTCACTTACTTGTACCACATATGAAATTCTATTACTAATTATATTGGCGATCATATTCTCACAAAGATTAAAATAACTCACGATTGATATTTTGTACTTCATCTTTTTCTACATCCGGATCAAAAAGAGCAATCTCACGAACAGAACAATTTTGCAGCACTTCCGATAAATTAATTGTACCTGCAAAATAAAACGACTATGAAATTCATCATTTTCTTTTCTTCTTACCGAATTTGCAAAAAAAATCGACATATAAAATTCACATTTTTGACGGGAATTTGAAAAAGTCGTTAAATTTCAGTTAAATACTTCCTTTTGCAATTATATAAGGAAATGTCTGCAAAAAAGTAAATAAACGACTTGCAAAAAAGTATTACCAAATAATGATGAATAATGAACTGCAAAAAAAAAAGTTTTACCAACAGCAAGCGTCTTATAACCCAAAATTGGTCGATTTTTATACCGTTTGCGTCTTTGAAGCAATATATGCAAGATATTTCCTTTCCTTTTTAAGAAATGTGGATACTAAAAAAATATAATATATCGTTTGCCGCGATTATCAGTCATCAATAAATCAAACAGAACATCATTGCAAGAATAAATATTGCATGTAAAGAAATAACATAGACAAGAAATTGCAAACAAACAGAACATCGCATGAAATGAAACGATAAAGGAAAGAAAAAAAAAAACATATAAAAACGTTGCGTTTCTATTAGAACTTGTTCGAATTTTTTGCATGTAATTTGGAAAAAAAAAAGAGAAATTAAAATGAAGATATCAAGGAAAACAAAATTATTTGCAAATTCCTCTCAACTTAATTAAAAAATTCGCAATTTCGTTGGAAAATTTGATTAAAATTAATTAAAAAATTCGCAATTTAGTTGAAAAATCTAATTAAATTTAATTAAAAATTTCGCAGTTTAACTGAAATACCTGTATTGTAAATGATATGTTTAAATCTATATCAACTTTGCCATTCCTGGATTGAATTAAAAAATCATTACTACGAAGAGATCGCTTCGATCCCTGAAAATAATATTTGCAACCTTTATCCTTACAACTTTTAACCATATTCTTTTTCATCAAATAACTCATAATGAATATTTACTTCATAAATGTAAACCATCAATTGCACATTCCAACATTTCGAATAGTTATTGCTTTTATAGCTTAATTCTCTCTATTCATTATTCTGATTACAAAGTACTTTCATTTGGTTAGATTATATTCAAAGACAAACGTAACAAGTAATAAAATTTCAACCATTAGTCACATTTTTCTTTATTAAACAAATGTCTGCGCCGCTGATGATAAACATACAGCATAAAACCGGCAAGAAAAAGCGAAAAAGAATAAGAGAAAAAATTTTGCAGTTAAAATTTACAAACCTGTAATTTAACAGTGATGACTACCGTGGACTGATTTCCAAGAAATGCATTAAATACTAAACGAGTTAAAGCCATTGAAAACATTCTGAAACACTGGTAAAATACAGCAAATATATGTGTCGATATAACTATCAACACAACATAAGCAATATTCCTTCCTAGCAAAGAAGAGAGGTAAGTTAAGTTTAAATTAATTTAATTGTTTAATTAGTAATAAGGAGAGGGGAAAAAAAACACCAACCGTTGTACGGCACAAGCAATTGTTCGATCTGTTTCCCAATTAGCAAACAAACGCATGGGTACTGTACGACTTGTAATAGCATCCATAATGATTAAATGATTGAATCACTGGAATTACTCTGATCGATTGACTAAACCGGATGAATGATTAGTCATTCATCATTCATTCTCATCAATCATATAGGACTCTGAAATGTAAGAACGATCGAAGATTACTTACTTAAAAAAATATGTATATTAAAAAAATGTTCACTTCTGATAAATTATCAAAATAAGGGTAATGAACAAATACTAATTTCTCCCCTCTCAAATACTATTTTTAGTATCTATTTCAAATAAAATTCGCCAACAATTTTTCTTTCCTGTTAACTAATCTAAAATTTATCTTTCGCCTTTCCCTTAAAATCCCATTAATTTCTAATATTTATATCAATACATCTCCTAATAATTTCCTCTTATTAATCACTCTCTCTCTCCCTCTTTTACATACATGCACACATCCATATACATAAATAAACTTTCAATTAATTTCTTTTTTTTTTTTGTTTTTAATTCTTAATTGTTATCTAAAATACAACTTATGGATGAATTATTGAAATATCTCTTACCAATGAATTATTGTAAACGAGAAAGATCTTACCTTTTCTTTTTTCGTCAATTCTGTCTGAATAGAAAATTGTAAAAAATGTATTTCAGAAAATAATATGATAACATTACTTGATGTGTTGTAGCAAATGAAAGATTAAACCCTGCAAATGATAAATATTTAGAATCGAAATGCACAAATACAAATAATCCAAAAGGTCGCTATGAGAAATTAGTTTAGTTTTTGTGGAAATTTTTCCATTAGTCTCAAAATAATATGTTTTAGGTTAATTATAGACTAATTTCAGGTCAACAATGTCAATAGCAATAGCAATGTCAAACAATATTTCACGCAAGACATTAAATGTTTCACAGTGTCCCATTCTCAATGCTGTTCAGCCAACATTCCAGAATTAAAAGCTATAAGGAAGAGAATGGATGGGTGGATGGTTAAGTATCATCAGCAAAAGGGTATCGTTATTAAACTTCATTTAAATGTCACAGCTAAACAGCTTGTTCTTTCTCTACTTTCCTTTCTTTCTCATTCTATCTCTTCCATTCTTCCTTCCTCCTTTTTCCCTTTTTTTTAGTTCCTGTCATCCTTTATCTTTTCCTCCTCTTCTTTCCATTTTTTTTCATTTCTCTTTTTATTATTCCTTGCTTTTTTCCTTC
>NW_018108485.1:31424-37760 GCF_000183805.2 Loa loa
GAGAGAGAGGGAGGGAAAAGAAAAGAAGCAGAAAGAAGTCAAATATAGAGATATTTATTTTCATTTTTTGATTGTTTTTTAAATAAAACGATATTTTTGTTCTCTTCCACCTTTTTTTTCTTCTTGCTAAAAATAGGAATTTATTTGAAATTGATAAAAGACAAAACTTTTATGATTTCTTACAATATTCTACAAAATTTATAATAAAAAGAAAAAAAAGCATTAAAGTGAGATAAAAAAAAAGTGGAAGAAAAGTTAAAAGTAATAAATGGAAAAGAAAATGATCATGAATTGGTAAATATATAAAATGAGATTGAATAATAATTGTAAACAAGCGTGATTATTGCAAGTAAACAAATTATTTTTGATATATCGAATCGATCTTTTCTGTTAATGTCACCTCACAATGACATCCATTTTGCTTAATTTGTCATAATGTTGTTGTTTTATCCATCTACTTTCTTCTTATTAACAAATGAAAAAAGAATTTCTCTCTTCTCTTGTTTAATTGAATAAATGATTATAGTCTTTAATTAATTACTGTTAAATTTTATTAAATTATCAAGTTTTAAATTCAAGAATGAATTGGGAGAAAGAAAAAAAATGAGATGAGGTTAGGAAAGGGAAAATTCCTTTTTAAAAAATTATAAATTCAGAGATCA
The DNA here is from genome assembly GCF_000183805.2 of Loa loa. Classification (NCBI taxonomy): domain Eukaryota; kingdom Metazoa; phylum Nematoda; class Chromadorea; order Rhabditida; family Onchocercidae; genus Loa; species Loa loa. The sequence goes on from NW_018108485.1 coordinate 32,087, forward strand.
GAAATGAATTGAAAGTAAAGAGAAAGTGAAACGGAGGTGAAGAAAGGGAAAAGAGAGAAGTTTTTGTTTAAATTAAAGGGAAATCAAAAAAAAAAGTATATAAACTTAAGGAATAGGAAGGGATTGAAAAAAAAAAGGAATCAGAAATCTTTTTTTGTTTAAATACTAAACTTTTTTTTTTTCAAAAGCAAATAATAGGAAAAAAAGAGAAAAGAATTGGTTGTTTATACTAGCATTAACAAAAAGGGCCAATGTATAAATTGAAAGTATTGTTAATTTGTATAAGTTAAAGAAATTAGTCAAGCGGAAGTTAATATCTAATGACCACTATTCTAATCAGTAGCTCGGCTTACTATATCACTGATACTATTAATGATAAATAACAATTATCACAAATATTTAGCAGCTAAGAAGTGACGAATAATAGTTATCAATTTGTATTTTTTTTTTTGTTTATCTATTAACCAATCTATCCATATTATTTTTCCACTCAACCATCGAGCAATTTATGTGGGAAAAAAATTGGGAAATATGTTTCAAATAAAAATTTTTCCCTTCAACTTTTTGTTTTTAATAGAAATTCATTTTATCATTTGTATCAAATTAATCAAAATCTGAAATTAATATAAAATTGGGGAAAAAATAATAATTGGAATTTATTTATATTTTATCGTTGATACGTATGCACAAATACGTAGATAATAGTGGCAGACTTTGTATTATATAAAAAATTTTATGTTGGTACTTTTGATAAGTATAATATTTACTTGTACAATTCGATATATACATGTATTTTGAGAGGTCATTTACGTGACTAAAATTTGCATTTTTACCTAGTTTCATAAACATCGTCCTTTTCGCATACGTATCCATGCATATACAATGCATATGCCATACGTGTAAACAACATTCTTTCCGCATATGTGTCTATGCACGTATATATAATTCCTGTCTATTTCAAATAAACAAGTTCAAAAATCTGATCATTAATCGTTATGAAGTAAGTGCTAAAAATTCCGTACTATTGTTTGCTAGTAATCTGATCATATGAGCATTTGCTTATTTCAATCATCAAATTGTTATGAAACTTTTCATTCTTTCACTAACGTCATGATGGGAAAAACTTAAGTGTGTTACTTAGGTGTCACTTATATACATATATTGTGGCATGAGAAGGAAAAGTAACATATGTACTATATTTACGTGTAGATGCATGCATGCATGCATATCGCGCATATAGGTAAAATGCATATAAACACGCACAATGTAAAAATTGAAAATGTTGTGAGATAATTAGAATTGCATTGTGTCCTTGGTGAAAATCAGGCGAAATTGATGGGGTGAGAAGAGCATTCGATGGCGTTGTGGATTGAGGTCACGCGATGTGGTGAGGAGGGGATGTTGTTGATTTTTATTGGCACATTAAGCTTTTAGTTTGGTATTTTTGGAAATTTCATAACGAAAAATTGATGTTTGAATTAATTAATTCTTCCTATTGCTAACTAACTCTAATTAAATATTGCAATTAAACACCTTTTTCATTCTTCATTCCTATATATTTAAAACATACCACGTGCTATGTAAATACATATGTTTATAATTCATTCGTTCTATGTCAATAATTTCCCTTCAAATGAATAATTTCGTTTATTTACATTGTATAAGTGGGTTTATTTAATTTTTATATTCGATTATTTCTTTTTTCTTCTAATTGTTTTTCATTCATTTGGCTTTACTTTCAGTTTTTATTATTTTATTTGTTATTTACTGCTAGTTTGTTCGATTTTACAAGTAAATGAAATTACATATACATATGTACACTATATATATGTATATATATATATACGTTGTTATGCTGTTGAATACTTACTGTTATTTGAATCTTATTAATTATTCGAATATTTGATTTGACCTAGTTACTCCAAATTTAACGTGTTATAAAAGTCTTGAGTGTATATAATGAAGACTGAATGAATTTTCAAGAAAAAAACGTTTATTGTTAGTAAAGCAATAAAAAAAAAAATGAATTGGTATATTGGCAGTTGTTTATATTGTTTAACGATCCTTGCATCTCAGATTATGATTACTACTTTATGGTACTGTTGATCTAGGCCAATGTCATCGTAGATGTTTGGGTTCCGCTCTAGGATAGGTTATCAAAGTATTGAAGATGAAAGTACTCTGTCGCGAATATATCCTTCTAATGAACAAACACTTCTAATTCCCGAAGGAACAGTACCGTAAGTTTTTATTATCTTTTCTACCATTATTTTCTGTTTTTTATGGAAAATTTCCATTATACGTATTATTGTAATAACTTGCTATAATCTTCTTTCGAGTTGGAAAAAAAAAACTCCAAATATATTAAAATAAAAAACAGCAAAACGACTGCAAAATTTGTTATTAAGCATTGATCGATAACAATATCCTTGCTATTTGCTATAATTTTGCTGTAATGCTAAAGTTGGTAAATTATAATTTCGAATTAATGATGTTGGATTTTTCCTTTCTATAGGGAAGATGATGGACCGTCGGATGTGTATGGTAGTCCACCACTGGAACATGATATCCCAACGAATGAAGTAGGTGGAACTGGTGCATGTCATGCTGCTACGAGTTCTGGTATTTTATGGGATGGAGTAGAGAATTTGGATCAGGTATGCTATACAAATTGTCTAAAAAAGAAAAATAATGTCAGTAGCTAGATAGTCTATTGATCGATTCCTAAGCATTTCAAAACTTGAAAACATAGAACATACTTGGAAATCAAATTTAGATTAGGTACACCTGAAAGTTATCATTCCTGTCGTGATTTATAATGTAATCCAACAGTTGAATCCTAGTAATACAAGCAGTGGTTGGGTAAGCATCTCATGGTCTCGTCTAAGACTTATGATTTATTCACTCTATTGTTAGATTTGATCTCTGTCAAAAAAATCGTTGTGTATTTCTCAGAATACATATATATTTTGGTAATGTGAATAGTCCTGCTTGTCCCTTTTTTTTAAAAATATATATGCACTTTTTTTTATTGTACTCTTTCAACTGGTTAAATTAGCTTTGCAAATACAAGAAATCAGGTTTTATATTTATCAAATATTTACGATTGTTGTCTGGTAGGAAACGTAATGAAACGATGCATTTTAAAATGGTTTCAGTTTTTTACTCGAGTGTACGAATATCATCAAAATGGTGGATATCTTTGCATAGTTATTAAGCATATCCTCACCTTACTTCAATTTATATTTGTCGTTTGGTTTGTTGCATTCTTGCAAGCACGCGTGGATTATGACGTTTTGTTCAAAAATAAAAATATCTCCGCAGAAGGAAAACCAGTTGGTGGGAAAATTCGACTTGGAGTAAGGCTCTCTCCCTTTCTTTCTATATTTCGTTTTTGCGAATTTTTTTTGTTTTCTTTTGGGAAAAATAAGGTTGCTTAACTTGTTCTATCTTCTTTCCTTTTTTTGCCCTTTTGCCTTTTTTATTTCTCATTGACTTCTGTTTTACTTATCCTGTCCAACTTTTTTTTGCCCATATACTCTGATAAGTTTAGAACATAGCATGGTAATGTGAAAAAGGTTTAGTATCTTACAAACTCTTCTCACTTCTTGAAAGAGATTGAAAAGATAGGTCCGAGAAAAAAGTTTGATTAGTTTAATTAAGTTGAATTCCTTGTGAACTTTGTTTATTTGGAACTTTTCAGAATAAAAAGAGCTCACGGGAAGGATTAGCTTTTCAATTTACAAAAGATAAGTTTGCTGATACTATTGTGGAAGTATTTTGCAATAAAAATTATAAAAGACCCCGAAAAAGGAGATTGAGAGATGTGATATTTTCTTGAATTGTTGAAGTGATTGAAATTTTAACGATATGTACTATTCTTTTTGTCTCCAGGATGTCATATATCCGGATTGGAGTCATGTAGATGTTTTTACATTATGCTTGCTGGTTTTTGCCGCTTTATTTTGGTTTTTCCGAGTTACACGGGTTTTTTATCAAATTTACCAATTTAATGAAATACGTACTTTTTATCATTCAGCACTGGGTGAGTTTAATGATTTTCTTGGTGTATTTCTCATCTTTTCTGTATTTTTGACTAGAGGAAATGGAAAGGAAAGTAAAAAGATCTGTTTATCAGCTCCACTCTCTCATACTTCGATTTAAAGGATTTCCAATTCAGTTAGTAGGTTTGTTGAACAATAAGATACTCACAGTTATGTGGTTACTTTGTTGAAGTTTCATCAAAGTTTCATGTGTACTGCTTATGAGGTGACATCCTTAGCCACTTCGCTACCTAGTCATTTCTGATCTTTACTGTTTTGGAAAAATTTTCAAAAAAATTTCAATTAATGAATTTGAAGGGATTGAGGATGCGTTATTGAGCGACCTTAAATGGCAGGATGTCGTACAACTTATATGTGAGAAACAGCCATCTATACATTTAATTTTAAATAAGGATGGAATTACTGCTTTGGATCTTTATCAGCGTATTCTGAGACATAAGGTAACAAATTTCTATCTTTTTCTCGTTTTCCTTCCTCTGATTGATATGGCGAATTGTTCATGAAAGTGTCGCTGGAGTGATTCTGTGCAATAAATACGATGTAACAATTTAATGGTAGGGATTTTTTTTTGTTCATTTGTTTCTTTATTGTTACATTCATATTTTAGAATTATTTTGTTGCTCTTGTGAATAAGGAAATACTGCCACCGGTAATTAATGTGCCTTTCATTGGTTCAATGCCATATTTACCAAACGGTTTGAAAATGAATTTGGAATGGCTGTTGTTTTATGGAGTATGGTCTCCATGGAAGGGACCATATGAACTTAAAGAAGAGTACAAACATCCACAGAATATATTTAGGCTTGGTAAGATTAGTAAACCTAATAATAAACGAAAGAGTGTCGATCCAGATTTGAAGTATTAAAAATTTTCCTTTGTACACCTTCAATCTTATTTAACAAATTTAATACTATGAACTCTCCATTTAGATTCGGTTATTATTCAAATTCATGTTTTTTTTCTTATTATTTTAAAACTGGTCGAAGGTTATTAGAAAGAATCGAAATTCAAACTTTCACTTCGTAAACATTTGAATGGAATTTAAGTACAGAATATGGGAATGTTGAGTATAAGAGTGACCACTGCTTGATATTCAGCACTGTTGATATCACTTTGCAGCGGATGAATTAGATTCAGCAATATTGAAAATGGCTATTGGCAATTTTATTTTCTTCCCACTTGTATTCATTTATCAAGTGTTATATTTCTTCTTTACTTATGGTGAGCTGCTAAGGCGAGATCCGGGTTCATTTGCTATGCGTAGGTATTCAAATTATGGAAGGTAATTTTCTACACTTCAGAATTTAACTACAAGGAAGAATTTTAAATTTGTTTTTTTAATCTGTTTATGGATTGAAAAATGTACAATGTAATAATTAGTATACGATTATATGATAATAAAGGATCATTGCATTGCAGGAATAAGTTGCGACATTTCAACGAGTTGGATCATGAATTGCGAATGCGTCTTTCAAAAAGTCATCGAGCTGCAACCCAGTATATGGAGCAGTTTCTTTCACCCCTTGGGCAGGTTATCGCTAGAAAAGTCAATTTGTTGCAGGTGCAATCTGCATAGTGTTCCTTTTGCTAGGTCTGTGGGATGAAGATGT
>NW_018108485.1:37859-56154 GCF_000183805.2 Loa loa
CACTGTTGATATCACTTTGCAGCGGATGAATTAGATTCAGCAATATTGAAAATGGCTATTGGCAATTTTATTTTCTTCCCACTTGTATTCATTTATCAAGTGTTATATTTCTTCTTTACTTATGGTGAGCTGCTAAGGCGAGATCCGGGTTCATTTGCTATGCGTAGGTATTCAAATTATGGAAGGTAATTTTCTACACTTCAGAATTTAACTACAAGGAAGAATTTTAAATTTGTTTTTTTAATCTGTTTATGGATTGAAAAATGTACAATGTAATAATTAGTATACGATTATATGATAATAAAGGATCATTGCATTGCAGGAATAAGTTGCGACATTTCAACGAGTTGGATCATGAATTGCGAATGCGTCTTTCAAAAAGTCATCGAGCTGCAACCCAGTATATGGAGCAGTTTCTTTCACCCCTTGGGCAGGTTATCGCTAGAAAAGTACAATTTGTTGCAGGTGCAATCTGCATAGTGTTCCTTTTGCTAGGTCTGTGGGATGAAGATGTATTGTCGGTTAGTTTAATACATATTGCCGTTGTTTCACTTATCCTTTTGGAAAAAAAGATTAGTAATTTATGGTTTTGAAGGGAAGATTTAAATGAATTTCAACATTAAAATTGAAATAAAAAGAGTTATGACACCAAAAAGCCAGTCGAAAGTTTAACATTAGACTTCGACGTGTCAATGCTGATACGTTCCAACATCACAGTTGATGCGTTACTACTAAGCAAGAGAGCGGTATCGTGCATGATTCAAACATATGAATAAAAAGGAAAAAACAACTCTAACCTGGCAAAATAAATGAGTTCTTGCCTAAGTTGTAGGTTGAACACGTTCTGACAATTATATCTACATGCGGTTTGATTGCCGTCGCATGTCAATCATTCATTGGTGATGAAAATATGATTTACTGGCCTGAAACATTGTTGGATATGGTGATTGCACAGATACATTATGCACCAGACTTGTGGAAAGGGAAAGCCCATACAGGTAACGTAGTTTTTTTTCTCAGGTAAACATTTTCCTCATCATAAAATGTTATATCATTCTAGAAAAAATGTTGTAAAAATGCTTGATTATAATTCAGGGCTTTTGGTCGCTCTGTTTCTGTTCATAATTTCTATATCTGAGATGTCGTCCTGTTGGACGTCGATATAGGCTAATATTAGAAAAGGGGAGAATTCATGTTTGATGTGTTTTGTTGCCCGTTGGATGATTTTTGCTCCTTTCAAATTCAAGACATTTCACAATTTTTTTGAAAAGATTGTGAAGATAGGTTTTACGATAAAATGCGGTTTATCTATGGCTTTTTATTTATGAATGTAAAAGAATGGAACTGATCCGAAATAATTTTACTGTTTGGTTCTAATACTGTTGAACGATACACTAACGTTGCAAGTTTCGGAGTTTCTGATTTTTTACTTTCAGAAGCTTTGGTGTTATCTAAACTAGTCTGGTAGCGTTACTTCATTTTCTCGGCAAAAATAAAAATTTGGTAAAACTCTAGAACAAAGAAGACAGGCATCTATTTCAGATATGGTTCGGAAGGAATTTGGACATTTATTCGAGTTGAAAGCGAAATTTTTACTTGAAGAACTTCTGAGTCCAATTTTAACTCCATTTATTCTACTTTTTTGGTAGGGTTTCAGTAAAGGCTACATTGTGATAGAAAGGAGGAAGTGTAAAAAAATCGTCTCTCGAGAATTTCACTGAAAAAAAGTTTTATAACAGTTTCTTCATTTTTTTCTTATTTCTTCACACTTCTATGTTTGTATTTGGAAATTAATACTTTATGTTTCTAAAAAATTTAGATAAAAATTAATATCCTTTTGTCGTAATGGCAGAATTATATCTCTTTTTATGTTATTTCCTAGGATTCGTCCCAAAGCGAAAGAACTTGTGGATTTTTTCCACAATTTTACGATTTCTGTGGAAGGTCTTGGTGATGTTTGCTCGTTTGCACAGATGGATATCAGACAGCATGGGGACCCGAATTGGAGCTTTGATGAGCTTACTAAAGAAGGTGAAATTCACATTTTAAATTACTAACATTATTAATTTCAAGCACTTGTTGTCATTAATTTGTAGTTGTACGATTTTTTGAGCAAATCCTTTATAAATTTCCCCTTTTTACCAGTAGCGATATTTTCATACTGTGCAAAATGTGGAATAGTTAGTTTACTTATGTATGTCTCTTTTGATCTCGTTTAATAAAATATATATATATTTTTTCTTGTTTTTTTTTATTTGCTTGTAGAAGTTGCAAATATGCATGGAAGAGTTCATGCTAATGATGGGAAAACAGAGCTGTCTTTGGTACATTTTGCTAGCAATCATCCAAAGTGGAAACCACCACCTCGTGCTGCTCGCTTCCTTGATGACATACGGGATCGTGTATGTTTTAATTTTTAATTTCAAATAAATTCCAAAAGTAATTTGCATTGACAAATGATCAGAAAAAAATTTTTTCTGTGAAATTTCAGATGGCACACGACATGAATACATTGAGAGAAGGTGTTGTTGTGGATGATAACATGTTGCTGAATAGTTTACATTCTTTCAACCCCATTGCTGAGCAGGAGCTTAGAAAATTTGTAGGTCGACAACCATTTATTGCTTCCTTGTGTGATCCTGATTTGTCTGGTGCATTAGCAAATATGTCTTTACATGGTGAAAGTAAGTATGATTTTTTTTTTTAAATCATTCTTTTCTTTCCAGATCAATTAGATAAATTTCAACTATCGGAAGAACGGTGATGGTTGCATGTATTTTGCAATGATTAACGCTTACTTTTATGTTTTTCTTTTTTTTAAGAAATATCTGACAGAGAAATGTGGCATTACTAAAAAACACGAATAATAGAAGAGTATTGTCAGTATCTTATTCATATTAAGTTTGGAATAGATCAGACGTCAAAATATACATTTTCTCTTCTTTTTCCAGAAAAAAGTCATATGATTGATATGGCTCTTACATCACAAATGACCGCTTTAAGTATCGCATATCTGCGTAATTTACATGCTCATTGCGATAGTCACCGCGTTGAAATAGTATCCCCTCCGACAACCATGGCATGTCATCATGTAGCACAGGTCTCTCCAGTTTCTGCAAACATAGCACCAATTGTAAGCGGAACGGCAATACGATGTTCAGGAGATACAACGGCAGAAGCAGTAGGCAATGTTTGGAGTGTTCCAGCACAAAGTGCGATTTCACCTCTTCAAACATCACTTTCGCCTCGAAGTGAAGATGAACAGCTGCAACAGGAACTGACTGGAAATGAGTCGTCACCTCCTGGATTGTCACGTCATATTCTGGATGTTTGAAATGAAAGCTGCATTTTTTTTTCTCATTCATTTTATAATATTTAATGAATTTGGATGATTCTTTATTCTTTGCCTATTTTTTTCTGTACTACCCGTGCTTCCGAAAGCATATTCGTATATCAAAGGAAGCCTTAATTATGAGATAGCTAGAGATCGTGACGGGATTTTTTCCCAATTAATGATATTTCTGAGATTTCCTGTTTTTGATGAGTTTCATAAGTTTCTGATATTAAAATCTTCCAAAACAATGCATTTTCAAATGTCAGAATGGTTATGAGTACTTATTTCAAATATACGGGAACAGCTTGAGGATAGGATTTGATGGTATTTCCCGGGGAAATTAGTAAGGCCATTTTAATCTTTGTAAAGATGAATTAAAGTTTGAATTCGGTGATAAGAAATTTTTGCAGCGGGTTGTACTTTCGTTTTAATTACAACTTGCTCATTGTATATGAAAGTTATTGTATTTCGCATGTTACTGCTTTTGCTTTTTTTTGTTGTATATATATATATTGTGTGTGTGTGTGTGTGTATGTTCTTTTTTCTCTTATCAAAAGTTCTCATTATGCTTTGATAGTCATGTTTTTATGTGTCATTTTTGATATTTGATACTGCAGCAATTTAATTACCTTAAATTTTTTCTTTTTTTTCTTAGTTGTAACAAAACCCACTTATTGCTACGATATATTTATAAAATTGTATAATGCGCCATTGAATAAATCTGTTACTTTATATGAAATTTGCTACAAATTTTGTAAAAAAAAAACTAAGCGCTTGCTGTCTCTTTCTTTTTTTGTTTCATCGTGTTTTATTTTTTCTGTCATTCTTATTAGCTTTTAATTTTATTTGTTTAAATTGAAACAGAATATAGATTCATTAAAAAAAAAATCTTACTTTTTAACTTTGATGCAACCCATGATATGCATTATATACATACGTACAATCTATCATTGCTATAGTTTTCAGCTTTAACAATTAACAGTTTTATTTTAAAGGTGAAGTAGTGGTAATTAAAATTTTTTGAATAAGGATAAAATTGGGAAAAAATGAATTTACAACTCATTAATTTTTACCAAGTATGGTCTGTATAATTAGGATTCTTTTTTTTCTTCAATACTTTTTCCAAAGGTTTAATTTTTTATTATTCATTAAAGTCCCCATCATCGCATTTTGTATATCCTATATTTGTATGGGATATACTAATTCTCGTAATATGTATAGTTATAAATTTATGTATAATGTTTTTTTTTTTTGCTTTTGCTTCATAAAGTGCTAAATGATTGATTATTTACATTATAGTGTTTGAAATTTGTTTGTATAGTTTATTAATTTGAAGTTTTTTTTTCTTTAGCTTTTCAAGTCTGTAAATAGAAATTGTAAATAAAGCATATGGTTTGATATAAATATTTACTGCTTCCTTACATGCTAATAGTTCATATCTTCATGATTCTTTTTTTTTCTTTTTTTTTATAAATTAATTTAATAGTTATTCCACAAAGTATGTTGACTCGTTGAATCAAATTTGGCTAATTTTGGCTTTAATTATGACGATAAATTGATATGGCCATATACAAGTTATTCCGTTAAGGAAATTCTTTCACAGGGAAGGATCATTTCATATTATCGTTTTAGAATTGGTTTGATATTTCAAATGATCATTGGATGATCTGATTTCAAGTGCAATCAATTATTATTTCAAATTTTTATTTACTCCAAAAGGTAAGTACGACAACTTGACTTAGTAGTTGCATAGTAGATCGTATATTGACGAGATAGTAAGTTAAGACGAGTTTTATGTCCTTAATTTAAAATATTCCCTTCAAAATACAATTTACATATTTGAAGGAATTTCTTCCTCAAAGAAGGCTTATTTTATGATTTTTCCAAACTATATTTTCAAGGGTCATCGAATAACTTGAATTTGAAATGAATGAATAATTTGAATTTGAAATCGCCGTGATGCATATGCGAAGGTTTTCCTTTACAGAGAAATTTTTCTATCTGGGGAATCTATCTTTTAATCATTATTATTTATTTATTTGTTTATTCATTTATTTATTTACTCATTCATTTATTTATCTTATTTATTTACCTTATTTGTTTATTTTATTTATTTGCTCATTCATTTATTTATCTTATTTGTTTACCTTATTTGTTTATTTATTTTTCTTTAATTCATGTATTTATTTATTTTTTTGTTCATGCACTTATTTATTTATTTATTTGTTGTTATTATCATTATTATTTTCACTAGTTATTAATTATTATTATTAATTATTACCAAGTGTCAGATAATTACTTCTTATTAAATTCCTATTCAAAAGGTCTCAAACAATCGGTTGCATATTGCTTATTCACCTGAAAAGTTATCTAGAAAAGTTGATGATGTAATTAACTTTAGTACGACATATGGAAATTGTTATCCTGTTGAATTTATTCGATAACAATACCAAAGCTTAGTTTTTTTTGCTTTCAAATATTGGATATATAATATTGAAATTGTTAGTTACAGATATGATTTTTTCTATTTTTTAAGGAAAAGAAATGGCGGAAGAAATTTTGAACATGCAACGAACATTTCCAAAGAAGACAATTTTCAATAATAATTCAAAATCAAAAAAAGGGAAATGGAAAAGAGGTCGGGAAATGGAAAAGAGAAAAGAAGAAAATTATATTCCATCTAATTTCAATGAAAATGATTGTAATTGTGACAACGATGAAATTGAAATGAAATTAGAACAACAATCTAAGTAAGTATTGAAATCTTTTTTTTTTTCAATCGAAAGGGTTATTGGCTTAACTTTTCATCAAAACAGATCATTTACAGGAGAGGGAAATGTGTAAGTTAGCACTATTTAATCAAAAAAAAGGAATTGTATATTTATGGCTTGCAGATTATGCAAATGAAATGTATATTGTTTGTATTGATCTTATTCAAGTTAGATTTATATTGACCTTTTTTGAATAAATTCAAGTCTTGTTGTAGTTGACCTTTAGTATTGACATTTAATGAATTCATTAAACTATAATATCATAGGAAGTAATATAATTAAAACAAATTTTCTAAATTAACTTCAGATACTTAGTTTAGGTTAGCAATTATACGTAATCAATCGTAAAGTGCACTTAAAAATTTTTAAAAGGCGAAGATTGGTTTATCGATTAAGCTCGATAAAAAATTATGTCAGTAAAGGTACTTTCATTTTTTTTGTTAATAAATTGTGTTACTAAAGTTCTTTTTTTAACTAGTCTTTTTTTTCAATATTTTAAAAAAATTTTACAAATGATTTCTGTAGCATACTTACACTAACATTATTGATCAAGAGTTGAAATAGATAATTTACCATTAGTTGGCCAAAATACCGGAGGTATTTGCCATTACTTGGCCAAATATCAAAGATAGCTGTCATTGCTTCTATTATTTGTCCAAAATATCGGAAGCATATGCCATTATTTGACCAAAATATTAGAAATACATACCATTACTTGGTGTAAATAAATATCAATAATCTATATGAACATGTAACATATTATGTTCCCCAAAATATAAGCTTTATTTGGGATTCATTTCCTTTTTTTTTCTCGTATCTTCGGCAAACGAAACCTACAATGTAGTTCTGCTGTGTATACTTTGATTGATTTACTGATTGGTTTACTAGGTGAAAGCTACCTGCTAAAATAAGGTAATTATAATTTTATGAAATTTTAATCATACATCCTATTGATGATAATTATATTTGATTTGTGATGGAATAAAATTATGCAGGGATAAAAAGACGAAAAAAGCACAAAAACAAGCAGCTTATGTCGCGAAAAAAACAAAAAAACAATCCGATGAATCATTGAATGCTGAGGAATTTGGAAAAAAAAATATCTCGGCAGAGAATGATGAAACCATGACGCGAACTTCTGATGATAATGACCAGTAAGTGCAAGAAAACAAAACGTTTCATTTATTTCGACCATAATTAATCTTAAGTAAAAACTAAATATTTCCATTTGAGAAGCAATAAAAAGCGTGTATTTGAAGCAGATTTTAAATCTTATATTTACATTTGTTTTAGGACTAGAATTGGCACAGTAAACTTAAGCATTATCATTATCAGTTATCAGTAATCTTTCCTAGTTTACGTTACATTCTTGAAGTACTCCATTTTAAGTGTCATTAATCTATTTAGTTTTTAGAATAATCGAAGTATTTTTATATAAAATTATCCGAAGCTTTGATCACGACGAACAAATGGTGCATAATATTTCCCTGAGAATCTTATTGACAGAATACCATTAAATTTTGAAATTAATATTAAAAATGCAAATCTTTGATTATTTAGGCTCAGGAGTAGAAAGCGATTGTTGGAAGGAAATCGTTTAAATGATCGAAAGAAACGAGTATCAAGCATATCTGATGAGGTGAAAAATAGCACCAGTAGTACCAGTAATGTTCGAAAATCTGAAATGGAAACGAAAGATGATAAATTCTCTTCCACAAGGTTCGTCACTTCCTTTTATATTTTAATCGTTTAGTGATACGGATCTAATACTGAAAGTTAATGAAAGTAATTTTCAATATGCTTAAATTAAATAAATTTTTGTATTTTTGATTAAGATTTAATCCTGTTTGGTATAAGTAAAATTAAATTTTTCACTGAGTTCCATATCTCAACTTTTTTTTAATAGTGCAATGGGTAGGATTGTGGAAAAATCCAGAAAATTTTCCAGATGACATCGTAATTCCAGTCTATAACTGCATAGTAAGAGAATGAATTTAAATAAAGTTGAAGAGAAAAGAAAAGCTTGTTTTATATTTGACACAATTGCATTTCTGAATTCTATACATCTTCAAAGGGTGTTCATTTATTTTCTAGTATAATCTGGTTTTTAGTAGCGTTGCACAAGAGCTTGATAGGCATTCCTCAGATGCGAAGGAAGTGGCACTTATGGAACCTAGAAAGCCTATTCAAAACTTAATAACTTCTCTAGCTGAAGAACATGAAGAAGCAAATTTGGACAATACAGAGTTTCGTGAAGGTATTTCGGGAGATTTTCAAATTATTCGTTTTTCCTCGTATATGTGATAGTGATTATTTTTATAATTGCAAAATTATTTTGATGCTTGAATGTTTAAAATTATTGTCGATTATTTTTTGGTACTTAAGCTCCCAAATTGTCATTTTTTTTAGCTCGCATTCCCTTTAAATTCGAAGCTAAAAAAAATATTTTTTCACATTTCAGAAATAGCAAAAATTCCATTAGGCAAGGCAAAACAGTTGCAAGAACGGATAGGGAAAAAATTGTTCGACAGGGCATTCTTCGTTGATGATTCATCGTCCAGTCTTAACAACAAATCGGCTCGAAGAGCTTTTGTGGTGTTTTAATTCTCTTATTAAGAATTTGTCTTGGACTAGTCAGTTATGGTAGATTATAACATCCTATCATGGTCAGATTGTTGAAGAAAATAGTATCAATAAAAATAGTATCAATGATTTAGTTTTCTTCCTGAAAACAAAATACCGGACAATTTTATCTTATCCATGAAGATATATTAAATAATTACAAATTTTCCTAGTTATTTTTGTTGCGCAAGGATAATGCAGGTTTTTTTGGCTTGCAGCGTGAAAACCCAAAAAGGCCACGTGAAGTTTCGTCGAAAATACCGGTATCTAAATTCAGGAACGTGTTCGAGAATGAGAAATTGGAAAGACCGATGTAAGTGACACTCCGCTATGCATCTACCTAAAATCCTTGTTTTTCCTTTTTTTTGTATTCTGTACTTTGTATTTTGTGTGTACGTTTGTACGCTGTGTTACGCTTCTTGTATATTTTCCCTTCTCCAGTCTTTCAAATATTAGGTGATTATATTTGGGATAAGTGAATATAATAATGTTTGCCATCAGTTATATTCATTATTTTATTTTTAATTCGATTACATTTTCTTTTTCCTTTTTTTCCTAACCACTTTTCTTTCCTTTCTTTATTATTTTCGTATAAAAATTAATTATAATAAAATTAATACAGTCCTAAGTACCACGAATTTTACTACAACGTAATAAAATTACTGATAGGAGTGTATTATTGTTAGAACTATCTTTATCTATATAATGGATATATTATTAATGGATAGGTTATTTTTCTAGGAAATTAAAACTCATCGGAAACGATCATTAGTAAAACATCAAATGATTTGAGATTCAATATTCAGATTATTTTAATTTGCAATCTCATTTTTTGTTATAGATTTGATCCTCGATTCGATAGCAGATGCGGCGAGTTCAATGATTACATATATCACAATAATTATAGCTTTCTAGATGAAATACGTCAACGAGAGAAAAAGGTATTTATCTCTTTGTACATTTTATTTCTGTCCCATTTGTTGTGATAAGTGATAACTTATAGATTACTTGAGTATGTGGTAAAGGTTGTTCGTTCTATCAGTGCGAAGAAAGTTAGAATTTGTGGATTTTCGTCATTTTAATTATGTATTCGAATATTTCAGGTTCAGATATATGTCCCACTTCACATGGTTTTCAACTTGTGAATTTTTTTTAGATATTAATAGAAGAACTAAAAAATGCGACAGAAGAGGGAAATGTTAACAGAAACCGCTTAAAAGAGGCACTTAGGAAAATGAAAAATCAGGAAAAGTAAGTTTTGCATGAATTTATTTCCTAAATTTTAACATTCATATAAATTAGTCTACATTTATGATGGTAAAAGAAAAAAAAACGCAGCTTGCTGTTGTTTGATAGAAATTATTGGAGTTTCAATCAGAAGTCACCAACAGTTATTGTCATCATTATTGATAATCATAATCACTATTCTCTGTCTCCTTTTATCCGAATTATTTTCATTTATTTTGTTAATTTTTTTGTAGGAAATGAATTAAAATTTAACGCGTTAATTTTCTTAAAACTTATTTGTTCTTATGAACTGGCTTTTATTCCCATTACAGAACACGTGCAGATGTTAATCGCCGTAAAGAAATAATCCGTGAATTACGTCATGAGAATAACGAGCGTATGCGTCAAGGCTTACCTCCTATCTTTAAGACAAGAGGTTTATTTTATATATCAGATAGAGCTCCCAATTTTAAATTATTTTATCCATACGTTTTTTCGATTATGATATGTTCGTTATCTATTCATCGTGAAAAAGTTGGATTTTTTAATTTTAAATGAGTTGATTCAAATATTTTACTTGCTATGCATTTTCTTTTTTTCGCAATTTCTCTTTAAAATTCAAATAATAATTCTAAATTTTGAAGTGATTTTCAAAAAAAAAAAAAACAAAAACGGCATTCACAATTAAATTCATTTAAACCAATATCTAATTTGATATTTGAAGCACAAATTCGGGAACTTATATGGCGGAAAAAGTACGATGACCTAAAAGGTGGGAAGAAACTGGAGAAATATCTCCGTCGCAAAACCAAAAAACAGGATAAAAAATATGATGTCAGTACATCAGTAAGTCATGAAAATGAAGTAATATCATTGTCTAGTGATTGAATGAAAAGTGACACTACTTTTTTCCTTCAACTTCCGGTTTCACTTCTGATGTGAATTGTCTGGAATAGAATACACAATGACTGTTATTTTTCAAGACGGTTCTGTAGCTTCCGGTTATTTTTCCGGGAATCTAAACATTATGTTTACTAAAATTGTGTATTTTGATAAATGTTTTCTATGTTTTAACGATATGAACTTTGATTTGTTACATTGAATTATTTAAAAATACTTATTTCATCTGCTCTTTGTTAATAAAATCATGAAATCAAATTGTTAATTCTTCCATAGATTACACATCAATCATTTGTCAACGTTTTCTCGCGCTTGGCTGTCTTTTTTTATTTGTGCACTAAGTTGTTGGATTTATTTTTGAATAAATTGTACTTTGGTAAAATACTGGAGATTCAAATTAATTTCAACGAATTCCTTTAAGGTATATAAAATTAAATTTCAAAAAACTACACTCTAAAATTTTTCCTAATTTTTAATTTCCTAATTTCTAATTCTTGTAATTTTTTTTTCCTTTCACATCCTCTTTCCCGGTGATTCTCAAATCTTAACATTAAAATCTTGAAGAATTTAGCGGATTAATTTTTCTTAAATGAATTTCTTTTACTAGATCAGGGACTTTTTTTTTTCCATTTTCATGGTTATTTTTCTTCTTTTTTTTTCTTGACAATTTCATCATCATATCATTATTTGCATGTTTAATTGGAATTCAAACAGAAAAAAAGTACGGACAAATTTCTCGGGAAAATTTCAATTCAATATTCATAGTGTGGAATAAATGATTGAAATGAATTTTTATCAAATATATGTAAATATTACTTTGACAATAATGATAATATTGATTGGTAACTTTTTGAAACAAATTAAAAAATAACTAATTGATGAAGGACATTTTGTTTTTGTTTTTTGTTAACATTTTTGTTTTTTGTGACAAATAATCAGATAACATTTTTATAGTTCACATAAATAAAAAAAAAAATTCACATAAAATTAAACGAATTAAATATTTCTTCGTATTTAATGAGAGTAAATAAATGTAAAATGAAACAGTAAATAAAAGTAAAAGTAACAAATTTTTTGTGATTCGTCCAAAAAATTCTTTTCATATTTTATTAGGTATAATTAAAATGAATTTCCTTTCTTTTTAATATACTTATTTTGTTGTACGTTAATAATTATTTTAAATTCCAATTAAATGTATGTTTAGCTAATTAAAATAAGGTGACAGTACCGGTTTGGATTACGATATATAATTTAAATAATTTTAACTTGAATATTCTTCCGTTCTTTCTTCTTTCCTTCCCTCTCTCTCTCTCTGTTTTTAAGATATATTCAAATTATAACATTTGAACATAATTCAATTGCATACTTTAATCGTGCTGGTGTTAAAAATCGAGTTGGATTTTTAAAAAGTAAGGTATATTTACAATTACATTTACAACTAATTGAACCTTGTTCTGGTGTTCCTAAACTTTTAAGTGTTATTTTAGGCCATACAATTTGTTCATCATCCATTTCATTTGTTGCTATTATCATAAATTCAATGTCAGTACTTACCGTAAAATGCCATAATAGTATTTGTGATTCTGTTGTACAAATTCTGCAAAAAAAAAAGAAGAAACCTAAAATTAAAATAGAAATTAGTAAATTAAAAAATCAAAAGACAAAAAAGTTCCTCTATTATTGAATTTTTTTTTTTAATAAATATGAAAAAAAGTTTGCAAATTTTTTTTTTCTTTGAAATAAATTTCATTTCATATAAAACTTTTTTACATGATTATTAAACATTTTCATGTTCACTTAAATTTAAAATTATTTTATTCTTGCATTCTTTTTAACATTTTCCAAAAATATAAACTTACTTTTGTACTTCAAATGTTTGCTTTCGTTTGATTATTTCCAAACATTTTGGTGGAACTTTTGTAAAACCATACTTTTGCCAAAGTAAATCACAATTATAATAATGTTCCGGTTCTATTTTAATTGGTTTTTGACATACTAATTCCGGTTTTTCCGCATATCCACTATCATCATACCATTCTCCGCCATATATTGCTGGTACCAACTGTATGAAAGAAAAAAAAAATGAAAGAAATTCCGATTTCCTAAAATATTTACATAGAAAAAACAAAAGAAAACAAAACAAAAGGAAAAAACAAAAGAAAACAGGGAAAAAACAAAAGAAAAAACAAAAGAAAACAGGTAGTTTTCTTTTTTTTTTCAGACAAATAATTCCGGATTTTTTACAGTGCAACAAACGGTATACGGATTCTACCGGATTTTCAAACAATCCAATAAATTTATTTGAAATAATTCCTGATCATAATGCCATAAATGATAAATAAACGATATATCAGAAAAAATTTGAATGAAAATAGTCATTTTGATCATTGAATTTTCTTTCTTTTTTTGAAATTTCAAATATTCAAAATTCAATTCTTTCATAAATGCAAATATTATTTTATTGAATTTTTCACAGTATGCTAATTTAATTATTTCCTAGTTAATTTATTTATGGATAAAGTTTAATTTTATTTTATAAAATTTGAAAATTTTTTCATAATAAATTTTGGAATTGAAATATTAACTTACATAAGGATTTAAATGTTTGATTAAATCAGTTGGTTGATAAAGGAATTGAAGACGTGATTGTGTCACCTTATCCATTAATAATTTGACAATTTGTCCCATTATGCTTAATAATGCTGGTGAATTTACAATAAATAACTTCGCTTGCTGCAATCAAACATTACATTCGTTTTCATTCATTCTTCTTCAATCAATTAAAAATGAAATTTTATAATTAAACAATCAATTAATTAATTTTTTACAAAAAAAATGAAGAACTGGAATTGATTGCTTTTAGCTAATTTTTTTTTTTTTTCAAGAATGTCAAAAAGATTTAAAGAAAAGTTTGGGAAATATGCAAAATAAAAAAAAAAAAGATTGAACACAGGTTTGCTCATGTTCCGGATTAATATTCATTTAGATTTATTGTGAATAGTGCAAAATATTACAGGATTTCATTTCGTCTATATTCCGGATCAGTATCATATAATCACATTTAGAGTAGTATAAAATATTCCAAGATATATTGTCTACGTTCCGGATCAGTAATATATATTATTTTGATTAATTGATCATAGGAAAAAATGTCATGTTTATAAACTATTATCTATCCATGCAATCTACATTTGTATATGCTTTCAATAAACTTGTACTTGGTTTAATTCATTCATTTATTACATGTGACATATTTCATATATATTCCCCAATACTTGCAGATGACATGTTGACAAGAGCGCTTATTAATTGTCCACTCTAAGTGAACAGATTAAATGCACAAAATTGTGATCGTTTGATTAGATTTGATAAAAAAGATTTTTATCTTTTATGTCTTTTTTTTTCAATTAACTCTTTTTTATATCAAAATACAACAAAACAAAAAAAAAAAAAATTCACTAGTAATAGAGAGAGATGGCAATATTGATTGATTGATTGTATTTATCGTCGTAGAAAATATTGGATAGGTCAAATTTTAATTCAGTTTAGTTGTTTTTTTTTTCAATTTACAAAAATAAATAAAACAATCGAATGTTACGTAAAAACGTAAATTGGATTACGTAAAAATTTGTTTATAATAAAAAAAAAAGAATGAAAATATTCAAAATGTTAATTTTATTCTTTTCATTAATGACGTAAAAAAATGAAAAAGAATTTCAATTGAATTTTAGTTAAAAAATACAATTTAATTTTGATATTTAATTTTTTTTCTTCTTCAAAGATTATAATTAATTAATAGTACAAAATGTTTTACAAAAAATTTTTACCGTTTCAACAAAATAATCCGCCCATATTTTCACAATTAATCGTACAAATTGCGCCGAAACACTTAGCGGATTCAATAATGCTGCCGTATTTATTCCCGAAAGGTCAAGAATGCTAACAACAGCTGCTGGTTTACCTGTTGCTTTTTCTACCTCTAATTGAGCTCGAGTAAATGCTTCTTGCATTATGTAATACGAATGAAGAACATAACTGAATGGTACCACTTTAGTTATCTATAATTTTTATAAGGATAATTTAAAAATGGAAATGATACGAATCGAAAATTGAAAACTTCAAAAAAAATAGAAATATTACTAATTCAAAAAAAAATGGAATTAATGCAAATCCAATAATAGAAATGATATAAATTGAGAATAAAAATTGCAACAATTGAAAATAGTAATGCTAATAATTTAAAATTTAAAATGGGGACGATATTAATTAATCAAGGAAATTGGAAATAATATTAATTCAAGAAATGAAAATAATAAAAACTTCATCGATATCATTTGTAATCATTCGTTGAAAAAATACACAAACATTATTCATCTTTCGATGTAGCGCTATTTTTGAGATGCAAAAACGCTGAAATTGATCTGATTGATTTGGAAAAAAAATTTGGAATTTATAAAAAATATCTTGAAGAATAAAAGAAGAGGAAAAAATAACGAGAAATGAGCTAAAGAAAAAATGATCATATATGACTTTTGATCTTTTCATTTTTGAAACTTTTGATTTCTTGATTTCATCGAGTAATTAATTATTAAACTTGAGAATCTGCTTTTAAAAAAAGTAAAGTGCAAAGAAATTCAAACTTTTGTCGAAATTCCAGAATAAGAATGAAACAAATTAAAAAAAAACAAACTAATACAATCTTATTATCATTTTTAATCATATCAAAGATAAAAAAAATTTTAACACTTTTTTTTCTGCTCACTTCAAATGTTTTTCCAGCAAATTCTAGTTTTGTTTGTAACAAATGTGTTTCGATACGATCATATCCAAGTGCTCGACGATGATCAAATAAATCTTTCATATTTTGTTTTATACGATCTAAATCACCATTATATGCACGCCACCAACGTGCCAAATAAAATGTTGTATTAAATAAATCCGGAATATCATCAACTATTTCTCTATAAAATATTAACATATATATATATATATATATATATGTGCAACAGATATGTACCGTATACGCTTATACCGTATACGTGGAAAAAGATTCATTTGAAAATTATGGTATTCCTCTATGTTAACATTTTTCCTAATACTTACTCTACATATGATAAAATATTTAATACAAGTAATAAATACAATAATATTTACTATATAAATAGAGAAATATTAATATATTATTGTATACGATATTACCGTAGGTGTAAAATTTACAGTACACGATTATCGTATGTATAAATAAATATTTGTTTGAAAATTAATTACAATAATGTTTCATTTTCTATATATATCTATATATAGACAAAAATATAGTATAATAATGTATAGTTATAATTACAGCATGCATAAGATAGTATTTAATATATTATTGCGTACGGTAATACTACAGTATACATGTGGAAATATTTATTATATTACTGTGTTATAATGATATTTGCCAAAATTGTTTTAAAATGTTGAAAAAAAAAGTCGGGAATTATTTAAAAATGACTAACCGAATTTTTTCCGCCCCAGCTATTTCATCGTTTGTTATTGGTGATGGTGTAAAATATATCGGTGATTTCATATCATTAACAAATCACTTTTAGGCGCAATTATAGCAACGATATCTTACTGATAGTAATTGCATAAAAAATTGCAAAATTTTATCATTCAATTTTGAACAGTTCAAAGCAAATAAATAAATTATTAATTTTAGGAAATTTATTTTAGCCAAAAAGAAAAAAATTTGTGGTATGTCAGAAGAAAATTTATGACAAGTGATTTTTGCGAATTTTATATTCCTTTTTTTTTCTCCTGGTCCTTACATTTTAATGATCTTGACAGTGGGCGTATGAAAAAATTGAAAATTACTTTAATGACACTTTTTAATGATCTTATCACAGGTACATTTTATCGCTATCCACACAGTACAAAATGAATCATTGATGTAGGGTAATGGAAAAAAATATCCAGAAATGATTAAAAAAATATTCAAAAAAAAAGAAAAAAAAACAAAAATGATGTTGCAAATTAATTATCATGATATATTTATAAAATTAGGATAATGATGAAATGATAATAATGATAGCAACAACAAATAATCATGATATTCTAACAATCATGATACTCTTGTAAAATTGTATTTCTTATGATTTCATGAAAAAAAAATACATTATCAGTAAGACAACACCGTATAAAAGTTTTTTACTTTAAATTTTTTCCAAAAATTTTAAATAAATTAATGTTTGATAAATTAAAATTATGATAATAATAAAATGATAATAATAATAATAATAGCAGCAAATAATCATGATACTATAATAAAATTGTATTTCTGATGATTTGAATAATAAAATATTGTATAAATGTTTTTTTTTTCGTGCTAATTTCTTCCAAAAATATTTATTGCATTGATAATTGATAACAGGAAAAAAAAAGAAAGAAGAAAGGTATTATTGGCAACGAAAAAAAAACCATAAAAAGTAATATATCAATTTTTTTTTTTCGAAAATTTATATTAAACTAGCAATATTAATGTAATTTACAACGTATTTTTAATTTATAACGAAAAAAGGTATTAATATATTAAATTAAAATTAAAATTTTTTTGCTACAAATTTCTTATCAATAACATGTACTATTATCAAAGTCAAACATATGAAATGGTTGAAATAATTAATTGAAATGATTAACAAAAAAATAAAGTAATCACTTTTAACAATTTACTTCTTCTTCATCTCAATATAACAATCATTTGTATACGAATTGAATTATTTATTTTACTGTATTATTTCAAATTTCTATTTTTCATTTCAAATTTTTGATTATTCTTCGATTTTACGGCTAATTATCACATCTATAATTGTTTCTTTCTTTTTTTTTAAAGTTAATATACCATTTACCATTAGGAGTAAGTAGTAATGAATCGATTACTGTGCATGGAATGTGATAGAAAATGAAAAGTAAGTTAATGGCGAAAAAAAAAACAGGAAGAAAAAGTGTGGAGAACAAAATAGAATGGGCACAAACCTTTTGGGGTCATTACAAATTTTCCATAAATGGACGACGGTTGACATAGTTTTGATTAATTTGACAAACAATAAAATTGAAATTAAACAAAAAATAAATAAGCAAACAAACAAATTTGTTTTCGCATTTTATAAAAAATAATTATTTATGTCAATTTGTTTATTTCTTCACATACATTTCATCTGTTCTATTTTCCTCATTCATATCAATCTTTTATTCACTTTTGGTGAAGATTTAAACAAAAAAAGTATGGCAAATATTTCGGCGAAAAAAAAAAACTAAAACTGGCCACAAACTCGATACTTCCTTTACTTGTCAAAGAATTTTACTCATATATAAAGTATGTGGAACTTATTTCTAATTAAAACGTAATCAGACACTATCCATTTCATTTTGTAATTATTAAATCAATTCAGAAATAATATTT
>NW_018108485.1:56319-65663 GCF_000183805.2 Loa loa
GTTAAAATTTAACAAAATTTGATTTTGACTTTTGAAAATAAAATGTATATAAAGGTGTTAAAAATTTATTGAAATTCTATTTTAATTAAAATACAAATTGATGCCAAAAAAATAAATAAATCCATTTTTTTTCACTTTCTTTTTTTTTCCTTAATAAGAAAAAAGAGAAAAATCATACCTGCAATTAATAACTTCAATATCACATATGCAAATTCTACAAGCTAAAAAAGCAAAACTTTGATATTGCTATTGAATAAATTCAACAGGACAACAACTTCTGTATGTGATACTAAAGTTAATTATATCATTAACTTTTCAGATGGATAAGTAATATGCAGCAGATTATTTGTGACCATTTGAATAGGAATTTAATAAGAAATAATTATCTGACACCCAGTAATAATTGATGATAATAATTAATAATAATAACAAACAAATAAATAAATGAGTGAATGAATGAATAAATAAATAACGTAAATTAAAGACACATAAATTAAAGAAATGATAATAAAATTAAATTAATAAATTAAAGATTAAAGAAAATTAAAGAAAAATTAAAAAAGAATGAACAAATGAACAAATAAATAAGTGAAAAAAACAAATGAATAATTAAATAAATGAATAAAATAAAATAAAATAAATGAATAAACGAAAAAGTGAATTCACTTTTTAGTAAATTAAGCTGATTGTTAAATTAATTGAACTTATTAATCAAGCAATGTTTTTCGATGATTGATGGTAGGAATGTAAGCGCAAAAATGAAAATTAATTTATTCTTCAATATGAATATAAATTTTCCAAAGTAAAAACTTTTTAGAAATCTTCAAAAAAATTTCAAAAAATTCCAAAAATTTCTAAAATTTTTGAAAATTTCTTAAATTTTGAGCTAATTTTTTTGAAATGGTTTTATCCAATTATGAAAAAATTCCTTTATGACATTAATTACCGTATTTTTTATCTTTAATACATCTTGAAATATTGTTTTTCGTCAAACAATAAACTACACAAAAAAAAAAAATTTAATCATTGATAATTTTTAACAATAACAATAAACACTGCGACAAGTATATGAACACCTTGCTTATACGTCGTTTACAATGATAAAATGAAATTTATCACATATGATATGACATAACGAAAATTGAATTTAAAATTTGTTTGAAAATTTAAATTTAACAATTTTTTATGCAAACAAACTTCAAAATGAATTTAAAAGATGGAAAAAAAGTTTTATTTTTTTTTTTTACATATCTAATAAAACCGGTATATTTCACTTTTTTACTTTTTTCAATCGAATATTTGTTATAATTTAATCTGTAAAGGGTGACACATATATGTATATATATATATCGATGAAGTACATTTTACAAATTGAACGCATAATTAAATTAATTCAAAACATTCCCACTTTTCATTTCTAATTTTTTTTGAAGAAAAAAAAAACTGGAAAAAATAATGGATGAATATTTTTATTGTTAAATGATAATATGTTTTTTTATTTCATTTTTATTCCTTCTTCTTTTTTCCTTTTTTTTCTTCGTTAAATTTTAAATTTGCATTATTTGATAATTATGCACGATGACATTTAAATGATTATGAATCCAATATAATCCAAATCAATCAATCGATATTGTC
This sequence comes from Loa loa, assembly GCF_000183805.2. Taxonomy (NCBI): domain Eukaryota; kingdom Metazoa; phylum Nematoda; class Chromadorea; order Rhabditida; family Onchocercidae; genus Loa; species Loa loa. Next base: position 57,955 of record NW_018108485.1, read on the forward strand.
ATCCCTATCTATTAGTTGTGATTTTTATTATTTTTTTTTTTTTTGTATGAAAGAAAAGAGCTAATTAAAAGGGAAGATGAAAAAAATGATTTTTTTTTAAAATCAAATCTAATCAAACGATCACAATTTTGTGCATTTAATCTGTTCACTTAGAGTGGACAATTAATAAGCACTCTTGTCAACATGTCATCTGCAAGTATTGAGGGACATATATGAAATATGCCACATGTAATGAATGAATGAATTAAACTAAGTAAAAATTTGTTGAGAGCATATGCAAATGTAAATTATGCTACGAGATAATCTGATAACGACTAATTGATTAATTATTGTTATGCTATGAGATGATAAAATTTTAAAAATCCTATTGCAATTAATAAATTAGGTTAGGTTTCGTGCATCAATGTTGTAAAAGATAATTGATTAAAGTAAGTTACGTCATGTATAAGTTAACTTCATGCAAATTAAATGATATAACGCACCGTATTACATAACATACCGTAACGAATGTATCGTATGCATTATGTTAAACCGTATTATACAAAACCAAATAATGCAAAGTTTTTCATTCCGCGAAAATTAATTTATAGTCTGTAGAAGAAGTCAGATATTTGACAACACGTTTTTTTAAGCATGTGATATGATGTGATATATGATAGCATACTTTTTAAGCATGTAATATGATGTGATATGCGCTAACACATTTATTAAACATATGATATGTTATAGCACGTTTTTTAAACATCTAAGCATATCACGTGCTTAAGTAAAACGTGACATATTGGCCACGTCACATGAAAAGTAATTTTGTATTTTATGTAGCGTAATCCAATTAAAATGATCTAATTTGCAAAACTGGGCTTACTTTTTGCTTTTTCCTTTTGTGAAACTATTCAACAGGAAGTAATATCATATATTTAACGCAATTTGTAATCCATCAATTTGTAACTGTTATCAATAGAATGAAAAATTTGCAAATTTACGTGATGTCACAGATATGAACTCTAAAAAAAAAAAAAAACTTACGCTTCTTTTTGAATGAGTCTGTTTTTTTCTCTTCCTTTCTTTCTTTAAATTTCCGAACTTTTGGAGCAATAATTAACTCAAATAATTAAATTTCAAAAAAAATATTAGTTGTAAGTGAAAGAAAGTTTAATTTTAGTTTTTAATTCATATATTGTTTAGCTACTTTTCTCTTTAATGTTTCAATATGATTTTGCTAAAATATTATTTAATACTTTTGCATAAATTTATTGTATTTAATAATATCTATCATGAAAATTAAATGATACATTAAATATCTAATGAAAAATTGGACAAGCAAATATCTTATCATTCCCTAATATTAATTAAATGGTGATAAATATTTATAAAAAAGGAATTAAAATGAATTAAATAGCTATGCAAGTTGTTAATAATGCACAAAGTTTATTATGAATGTTCCAATTTTCAAGGTGAAAGTTTTAACTTTTTTAACAAATTTTATGAAAATTTAATTAGAACATATGATTGATTAAACATAATTGTGTAACTCTTATTGCAATCGTTTCATTTTTACATTTTAATTATATCATTTAATTTGTCTTTTATATTTAAGTAGTGCTATTGATATCAATTATATGATCCATCTTAATTTAATATTTTTAATATGCTATTGATATTGCAGAAATGAAGAGAAATTTCAAACTTATTTATTAAAATTATTTTAAAAATGAAAAGATTATTAAGTAGATTTTTGTTTCTTTTTGTCAAAAATTTCATTAATCTTTGTTTTTTATGATTTTATTTTCTTTGATTTTTCTTTTTTTATTTTTCATAATTAATGATTGTTTGTGATCATTCATTGAATATATTTCATGATTTTTTAATATAACAAGCATAAAAGAATCATTGTATATGAATTGAAAAAAAAAAAAAACCGATAATGTTTTGCCAATTATAGCAACCAAATTTAATTAAAAAGAAAGTAATTAATGATTTAATTAAATATATTTTAATAGGGATACTGATAGTTTGAAATTTCATTTTAGGTTTATGATTTAATTTGTAAGATTTTGAAATATGTTTATTTTTGATAAATTCAATTAGGGTTAGGTCTCTTATCCTACGGTCACTTGTTGTCTGACTTATTCTACATTTGTAAATAATTTAATGACTCTCGAAATTCTAGACTAAATTCTAAAAGTTTTATGACTGTAAAACTTTAATTGAACATATCTGATAGAGTAATTAATAAATGATATTTTAATTGTGATGTCTTACTTCATATGCTACTTTTTGAAATTGAAAAAATGTGTATAAAGTAAAACGATACGGTAAATTACAATACAGTTTGATAGAAAGAGATTTTTAAAGAGTTTTTCAATATTTTTATATAATCGTTACCGTAGGCATTTATGTTTTGTGTGCTGTATTGTATTATTAACATCATTTTGCATTTAATCATATTACACGAGTTCTTCTTCATATTAGATTATGTTGTAGTATTGTATTTTCGATGATGGTAAAGCATCATAGCTAGCTATAAAATTTTTGAATGACTTTAAAAATACTGTGTTATACCGTATCACGTTAACCTCAACGATATTATGCCGTGCTATGTTATATTCAATATACTAAACTTAACGATCTACATTAGGTTTTACATTCTACTGTTTATAGAAGTTATATTCATATTGCATTACAATTTTGCACTGTTGTACTTTATATATACTGCATTACTGCATACTGTAGTTTACTGCATTGCATCGTATAGTGAGCATTAATGTTATATTACTATTTTTGTACTATACCACATTTATACTAAATATTGTGAGATGCATATTACTACAGACATTGTACTCTGTTAGTATACTATTACATTTTTTAAATATTACAATATACTGTTACTGTATTTTGATATAACATACTGTAACTATACTGCTACTTTCTTGAATTTTACAGCACCATATCGTGTTTTATCACGAAATTAAGCGACATTTTAATATGAAATGTAAGAATTAATTGATTTTTGATTTTGATTTCCTTTTGGAATGCTTACTGTAAGCTGGATATAATGTATCAAATTCCTGTTACAAATATGTATGGAATACAAGTACCAAAAATGATGTTTATATCCTTTCTAATTTTTAATCAGATTTCATTTGCTCTTTGAATCATTTCCCAAATACGAAAAAAAAAGAACCCATTAAAATGAATATATTAAATGTATAAATGAATAAATAAACAAAGGTTTAATTTTCCAAAAAAAAAAAAGAAAATACACAAAATAAACAATACAAAAAATTTCTAAGTTTGTCGTAAAATTTAAATTAGTATGATTTTTATTTTTTTCAAAATTATTCCATTCCAATTTATATATTTTAATTATTAAACTTTTCCTTTCCTCCCTTAAATTTTCCATCTTCATTTCTTTTCCTTTCTCTTCATTTCTCATTCTCATTCATCAATAAAAAAAAAAAAAAATACTGCTAACCACTGAAAGCAATTCAAATTGAAATTAAATTCCAATCCTAAAATTATTCCATTCATCTTCTCCCATCTTTCCTCTCTCTCTCTATTTTGGACATCGATTGCTTCATTTCATTTTCAATCAAATGAATTGTCTCTTAGTGAGAAGTAAATTAGACAATAAATCATTGACAAACCAGATGATTAGTTTTTTTTTTTCTTTTTGTATTAATTTTCTCAAACTATCCAACAACATCTATCCTTTCATCTCTTTTATATACCGCTTCTCATCCGATCCATTCATTCATACATTTTATTCTTCCTATATATTGCATATATACATATACATGTGTATGTGTGTGTGTGTGTGTATGTCCGTATATGTATGTGTGTATGTGTATGTTTGTATGTGTGTGTATATATGTAACATGTCTATCTTTCTGTATGAATTAAACAAAATGTATGCGAAATGAAATCTTTTCAATTTTTTTTTTTAACCTGACTTTAATTTATTTCCCTTCCATATTAAATGTTGAATTACACCAATAAAATATATACGAATCATATACCAATCCTATTTACAGATACATACACACACACATACGTACACACACATACACACACATATATACATGCACATACATACATACACATGTATGCACATAAATACATACAATACAAATACATATTCACATACATACACACAAATATGCATACACATACATACGCATAATAACAGAAAGAGAACTAACATTAAAATGATTGTTTTGTAATTTTCCTACCATTAAAAGAATGTACAATTAGGCGTAAATTTTATTCAAATTCAATTCTACCTAATTAATTTAAATATTACTTATTGATTAATGCAATTGTTTATCCTTTGTCTTTAAAAAAAAAAAAGAAACTTTTTTTTTCTTTTTTTGTTAACTTCAAAATGAAATTTAAAAAAGGAAAAACCACAAAAAATGAAAGCAAAAAAATTTTTTTTATTAGCAAATTTCATATTTTAATTTTTTGCTATCTTTTTTTTTTTTCATTGTCACAAATATTTAAATGATCATTTCAGGAATTGAATGATAAATTGCTTAAGGATTGCCTGTAATTTAAATATTTGGCGACACTTTTTTTTTTCTCATATTTCTTGATAATTTAATATTTCACTCAATATATGTATTCATTTATTTGTTAAAATTTAAAGACATTTTATTGCAAAATTTTTAATTGCATACTTCTTTTTTATCAAATCAATTTTGTCACCTATTCGAAGATATGAATTATTTTGTGCGGAAAAAAATGAATTTCAATTTCCTTTCAACAATTTCATCCATTGATATCATTTTACTTTCAAACAAAAAAATAAAAAATTAAAAAAAAATGGGCAAAAATTTTTCGAAGTAAACGAAAATTATTGTTTGTTTGTTAAAATACTTGATTTGCTAGATTATAATTTGGTTCAAATTAAAATTTGGACAAAAATAAGGTCAATAATTGAGCAAAGTTTTGATTTGAAATTGGGACAGCTTGATTATTTCATCAAAATTCTGGGGTTAACCTATTTTACCTGATCCGTTGATATTTGGTAATAGCGTAAATCTTATGAAAATGATCAACTAAATTTGATAGTATGTGAAATGGACTATATTTCATTAAAAGCTAATTATCTTATTGCAACATCAATGTTGCATTTTTCTTTTTTCCAAAGAAAAAAGAGCAAATATTTAAAGTTCTTTTAATTAATGAAAGATAACTTATGAATTAAATTTTAGAAACTAAATTATATTTCATTATTATAAATTCAAATATGAGTGGGTTTGGGATAAATTTAATTTAATTATGATATTAGTTAATGCTAATAAATGATTATACAATGGGAAATTTTAACTTTACAATAAAGCAAATTATCATATTAGAGTTAATATATGTATATAAATGATTCAATTTTCACTCAATAAAATTGTTACATACATATTGACATTTATACTTTATAAAATGCTTCAAATAAAATTTTAAATTATCATTTTTTTTCACTTTTTTTATTGAAATCTTTGCTTATTGTGATTTTAATTGCATAATTATGCACATTTTAATGATATTTCATTGACGTAACAAAGCATTAAACTAAATAATCTGAAATTATTTCAACTATAAAAAAGAATTAAATTAAGTAATCCTGAATTATTTCATCTGTCTTTCTTTTTTTTTTTTTTATAATGCAGGATGGAAAGATTTGATAAAATATATAGCTAACAAATACGTTTATTTGGCTTTGATTTCGTATCGTAATATTACAAAACAAAAAAAAAAAAAAGAAAAAATGAAATAAAATTTAACTTTTTTTTTTCATTAAAAAATTTTATATCTTCATATATGCTCAAAAAATTATTAAAATATTTTATAAATTAGTTGCAAAATTATGAAAATTTATAATTATCAATTATCATTGCACAAAATGTTCCAAACACCTGCTTTAAATAAAATTTTTTAAAATGGAAAGAAATTAAAAATTTATGAAACTTTTTTTGATGAAAAAAAATTTTTGAACAAAAAAGATTTGCAGATTAATTGCAAAAAATGTGGTAAAAATTTATTTTTTGAAAAAGGATAAATTGCATTTTTTTTTCTCAATGAATTTATTAAAATCATTCCTGTACTATTTAATTATCATTACGAAGGAATTCCTTTATTTTTATGCTATATTTTAATTGTTTAGCAAAAGAATGGTTAATTCATTTTAATTAAACCTTAGAATTATTATTTTATTTTATTTTTTTATTTTAAAATTTTTTAAGTAAAATAAATGTAAAATAAATTGGTAAAATTGTATTGATTTTGTTTAATTTATACCGCGTAATTTAGTGGAAAAAAAAGGTTTTTGTTTTTTTTTTTGCTATTTTGAATAATAAAAGAAAAAAACAATAATAACAACAAATATTTCAGTGAAAAAGATAGCATTCTTCTTTTTTTTTTCGAAAAAATTTAAATTTCAAAGCGAAACTTATTAAAAGAGAGAAAAAAAAATGGTTATATGAAAAAGAATGAATGAGATTGAAGGATGTTTATTTAAATACAATCAAGAAAAGTAACACTTATTGAAATCAAAATTTAAAAAAAAAAAATTTAAGAATAAGGAAAAGTGCAACAAAGGTGTGATTTGAATTTCATTTAAATTAAATGGAAATATCGGAAGAAATTAAAAAGGTAACTTTTTTTTCAATAAAATTAAATAAATTTTGGTTGTTTTTCACTCGAAAATATCAATTATCATTGACAAATATATATACTTAAACATGTAAATATTAATAAGTAAAAAAAAAAAGTCATTTTCTTTTCTCATCCAATTTGATATCCAATACTTTTAACAAATTGAAATCAATTTTGTTTCACTTTTTTTTTGATATATTAAAATCAAATTTTACAATTGACAACAATAAAAATCTAAGCAATTGAATTTTCATAAATTTGTCAATGAAACAACATTTTATCATCAATCATTCCATTCATCTCGTTGAATATAATTATAGAAAAATGAGTTTTTTTTTTCTTCTCTCTCTCCCTCTCTCTCTCTTTCTTATTTCTTGAAGGTCAAATAATTCGAATCAAAATTTGAAATTTCATTTCATATATTTTTTTTTCCACTTTTCTTAACTCTATTTTTTTTTCTCCCTCCCTCAGTAATATTATTTTATCAGTCGAGAAAAATGCGACAAATGGTCAAGAAGAAACTGATTGCCAATTTAGTTGAGAAAAAGCGAGGGAAGTGACCGAAAATACAAAAGTGAAAATTTACTGACCAGATTAGTTTTATCGTTTCCACATATTAAAATACATGTTATCGGTGTTAATTATCAGTGTTAGTTAAATAATTATTGGTATTAATTAAATTATCGGTGTTAATTATCAGTGTTAATTAAATAATTACCGATGTTAATTAAATAATTATTACTTCCTTTTTTCCTAAATCTTTCTCTTACTTCTTCCTTTCTCATCTTATTTTCCCTTCTTTCATTTGTAAATAATTTTTCTACTTTTTTATTTTAATTCAATTATTCTTTTTACCTTTTCGTTGCTGTTTTTTTTTCTTATTCTTTCTTATTCCTTTTACCTTTCTCTCCCTCTCTTCTCTCCATCTTTCTCCCTTTTCCCTCTCTTTCTTTCAATTTCTTTGTATCAATGATATTATAAAATATAATTTATATCCATTTGTTTCTTTTTTCTTTCCTTTATCTTCCTCTCTCTCTCTCTCTCCCTCTCTTCCTTTT
>NW_018108485.1:66052-72918 GCF_000183805.2 Loa loa
CTCTCTCTCTCTCTCCCTCTCTCTTTTCCCCTTTCCTTTTTTTCTTTTTGTTCAATTTGGCATTCTTAATGGCTTTTTGATGTTTCGAAAAAAAAAAAGGACCACCAAGTAAAACGGTACAAAAAAAAGGAACGAAAACATCTGCAGCTTATAGGCGAGAACATCTAAGCTTCAAAACATATTTACATTTCAAATTTATGTATTTATGTATACAGTTTATGTTTTTATATATAAAATTTATGTATTTATGTATTAAATTTATATTTATCTGTAAAATTTACGTATTTATGAATAAAATTTACCTTTACATCTATAATAATTGTTAAATTTATGTATAAATTTATATATTATGTATTCATTTATGAAATCTATATACTTACATATAAAATTTCTGTATTCATATATAAAATTTATACATTTATGTATTTATGAAGATAAATTTACATATTCATGTATAAAATTTAAATATTTATATTTAAATTTTTTGTATTTATGAAGATAAATTTACATATTTATGTATAAAATTTAAATATTTATATTTCAATTTTTTTATATTTATGAGCAAAATTTAGGCATTTTATTGTAGTATTTGTATATTTATGTTTCAAATTTATGCATTCATGTGTAAAAATTTACATATTTCATTATAAAATTAGTGTTTTTAGGTACTGTATACCTGTTATAATTTTAATTCTTCTTTACACTTGAAAAAAAACACTCATATATCTTTCTATTATACAATCAAAATGATATTCTCATACATTCCAAGGTAGCGAAAAAAAAGAAAGAAGGAAATGAAAAGATTTACAGAATAAAAAGATAGGTATAAATTTTTTTTTTTTTTTTTTAGTAATACTATAAAGTTAAAAAAAAACACTCATAAAAGAGAGAGAGAGAGGGAGAGAAAGAGTGTGTGGATTTATGGAATAAAATGATAGGAATTAATGGAATTCAAAATTTTTGCTCTTATTGAAATAAAAATTTAATTAATTAAAATAAAAACGAAAAAAAAAGTGGAAATTTTGAAAGGAAAAAAAAAAATTGTCGAATTGTTCATATCAGTTAATTTAAAATTTTATTTTTTTTTTTTTGTTCTTATTTTTTTTCTTTTTTTTTTGGGTTATCTTATTGTATCGGTTAGTAATGTATGGGATATGTATGGATGAGTATGCGTGTGGTCGTAAAGAAATTTCAATTCTTTTCGGGTTTATTTTAATTGTCATTGTTGGATATCTATCTCTCTTTGATTTTTTTTTTTTTGTTTTTGTTTTTCAATTTTTTTTTTTTTATTGAAATGAAAGCATCATTATTAATTGTAAGTTAATTTTGTTTAAATTTGTTAAATTATTTCTTATCAAATTTAAATTTGTTTAATTATTCGTTAAATTTTAATTTTGCTAAATTTTGTTTAATTATTCAATATGGATAGTACTTTCCCTTTTTTTTTCTTTTTTTTTATCAGTTTTGATTGGTATGTTATTTGATTCGATTAGATGTATATACATGGCCTCAGATTAATGCTTATTATGGTTGAGAGAAATTTAATTGATTACTTTAAAATTGCGATTATTTCATAGATTTAAAAATTGAAATTTCATTGATTACTAGAATTTTCAGTTTTCGTTGAGTAAATCGGTGATAGCTTTTAAAGAGTAAAATTCAACTTAATTCCTTCATTCAATAATTTTTTACTTTTAATTTGGCATTTCAAAAGTATAAAATTAAATTGTGTAAAAATTTTTTCTTGAATTTGCAATTTTAATTTCAACAATTTAATATTATATTAATATATTCATTATAATTGATTAAAATTTGTTCCTCCGTATTTAATCAAATTCAAATTTTCATCAATTCCAATTACAATTATTCAAAAATTCGTTTTTTTTTGGTTAATTTTAAAGTCATTTCTTAATTTTTTGCAATATCTCAATATGCTCAATATATTTTAAACATTTGTATTTCGAATGAAAAAATTACCGAATGAATAATTTTCATTTACAATACCCGGACGGTCATTTAAAATTGTCAAATTGCTTTTCTAATTTTGTTTTTTTTTTTTTTGGCGTTACCTTCCTGAAATTATTAGATTCATTTTCAATGTAATTAAATTTCTTTTTGAAATTTGCTAAATTTTCTTTTCGAATGAATTTTCTTATTTAAAATTCGTTAAATTCATCTATTAAAAAAAAATAATATCGTAATTCCAATTTCAAATTCCAATCAAATTTCCCTTTTCACACTTTTTTTTTCTCACACACACAAAAAAAGTGACAAATCAAAAAGAAATGTCCAAAGAAAAGATTTAAAAAAAAAAAGAAAATGAAGAAAAAAGACATTTAATGAAAAAAAATAAAATCGATTTCAAAATACCATTATTAAAAAATTGATACCATAATAGTTAGGCTCAAAAAAAAAAAAAAAATTTATTAGCTTAGCTTAGCTTAGCTTAGAAGCTTTCTTGTCTACATCTTTTTTTTCCGCCCATTTTACACATCTCTTTTAATTATGCATAAATTATCTCAAAAAGTTGAAAGCACCAGATTGATTTTGGTATAACGCGGGAAATATACATATGTATCATTCTGATTTGATTGGTATACTTTTTGAAAGATTAATAAGTAAGTAATAGTGGAAGAGAAAGAAAAAACAAAAGTGAAGAAAAGCGTAAGAAAAATTATTCAATTCAATTTTACTTACCGTATTAAATTCTTTTTCCTTTTTTCTATTTCTCAATTTTGATTTGTAATATTTTTGTTTTTTTTGAATTTCATTTTCTTTTTTTTTTTTCAAAAATTTCTTTTCCATTTCAATGTCAATAATTTTGAATGAAAAATTTTTTCAAATAAATAATGTTTTTTAGTCCAAAAAAAAAAAAAGCATAATTTTTCATTCAATCGTTTTTTTTCAATTATGTAAAAGTTTTTTGTTAAAATAAATTTTTCAATGTTTTTTTTTTTTGACATCTTTAAATTCTTTTTCAATTTATTTGATTGATATTATGGAATAATTTTTACTTGACTTTTTTTTTTCTTCCTCTAATTTCCCGTTTTTTTTTCTTAAATACTTGATAATTTTCTGTATGTTTCACCTTGACACTGTTATGATAATGTATGAATGATATGATAAAGATTAATTAGACAATAATTATTAACATAAAACATTGTGGGAAATTTTGTCAGATAAGATGCATTATCATATTGTTATCAATTTAGGCAAATAATTATAGAACTTGCAGGTATGTACTAATTATGTAGGTATTAATTTGTGAATTGTTGAAATTTCAATTATAAGAAATTGTTGATATGTACAAAAAAGGAATTAATCGATAAAACTTTTTTGCTTTTTTATTTCTTTTAATATTCTTCATATAACTTTAAAAAAAAATACGGTATAATAAAATTTAAAAAATTTGCATTGTTTGGTTATTTACCCCATTTATCGATATTTTTTAATTTTTTATTCTTTTTTGTAAAAAAAAATAACTAATTTTGTTACAATTTCAATTCCAATTTATTTTTAGTCCTAATTTCAATTTTATTTTAAAAACTACAAATACAGCTAATAATTTAAAAATCATAGTGCATTGGTCATCCATTTCAATAATTGGTCATTGAATTGGTCATTCTTTTTTTTCCACTTTCCAGTGAAAAAAACGTTCAATTTTTATTTCAATTTAAAAACTGCAAATATGCTAATATAATTTAAAATCTAAAAATGAAATTTCGAAATAATAATTTTTCTTTCAAAATGCTATCGTTCAATATATTTTTTCTTCTTAATGTGTTAAATATCAATGTTTTTTTTTTTTCATTTAATATTCATTCGTTTAATTTTAATTTTCATTTAGTTTTATAAATGTTAAAAGATTTTTAAGTCATTTTATTAATTTAGCAATTGCATGGATGTATAATATCGTATTATTAAAATACGGTTATCGTATTACTATTATCGCATTACCGGAATGCTGTTATCATATCACTGAAATATGTGACACTTTCTTCGTGCTTTTTTTTTCCTGACGCAATTATAAAATTTTCAGAAATATTCAAATTAATTATAATTAAAATTATGCAAAAAGATTTTCTTTCAATTTTACAAGGTATACGAATAATTTTTTTCTTGCTAATAATATTCTTCTTGTATTTAATTTCAAAAAAAAAAAATAATAATTTCTTTTCTGTTCCTAAATTTTTTTTTTCAAGAAAGTGAATGCATATTTTGGATATTTGTGCCTTTTTTGCTTATTTATTTATTTTTTATTTTTTGTTTTCTTATTTTAAAATAAAAATTAACTCTTACAATATATTTTTTGGAAATTATTGGAATTTAACAAGCAGAAATTGTATGATAAATTTTGTTTATTTCCATTTTTGCATAATATCATTTAATGGTTATTAATAAATTTTTATTTTATGTAAATAATTTTACAGGTAAAATCGATAAAGAAAAAGTTTTATACACCATTTAACTTCGAATACCAATTCTAGAAATCATTCACTTAATCTTTTATATTGCTATTTTAGCTACAGTAACCCCTCTGTTTGCTTTAAATCATTTTATAAAATTATTATTTCAAGCTTTACTATTAAACATTATTGACGGTTAATCTTATTGATGATACGAAAAAAAGTTAAACAGATTCTTTTGAAATGCATTTAAAAGTTTTTTGTAATCAATTTTTTGACGGTACTTTTTTTTCCATTTTTTGGAACTTTTATCATTTCAAATCAAATTTTCCATCAAATTTTTTATCATTTTTTATATTGATTAAATTCTGATAAATGATTAAACTCTGAAATAAGTTGAATTAAAAGCAAAAGCGATTAATTAATGCAATTCATATATGAATTAAAAAATTTCTGTCTAGTTGAACCATATCATTATCGTATCTACACTAAACGATCAAAGAACTTAATATTCGAATTCAAATGGTTACTTGCTGGTTAAATTTTAGACTATCACATTGTACCTAAATATCATAATGACTTCGATATTCGAAATCAATGATAACTCAATAATACTCAATAATTCGAACTTGATAGCAATGATTATTAAATTCAAAAACAAATTACCCCATTTCTCATAGTTTAGTATTTTAAAGTGATGGGATATTTTGATATATTGAAAAGTTCAATTTTTGGAAGATTACTTTAATATAAAAAAAATGTTTTGAAAGGTTTTTTTTCAAAAGAAAATTTAATTCTTTATTATTAATTTTGGAAAACTGTTGGAAAAATTATTTTTTTTCTTTTAATATATTTCTATAGTATGCAAATTTTTATTCTTTAATTGACAAAATGAGAAAAAATTATTTTAAACTTTACAAATGCTATTTTGTAAAATAAGTTTTAAATTAAAAAATAAAACTTTACAATACTGTTCATTTATTTTTTCATCTTATTTCTTTTTTTTTATTTTCAGTTAAATATTTACAAACAAATGAAAACAAAACAAAAAAAAAAAATGTTGAATTCAAAGTATTTTTTAATTTATCTACTAATCTATTGAATTCCAATTATCTTTTAAATCGTGCTTTTTAACTTTTTTCTAAAATATTTCTTAAATCCAGCTAATTTATGAAATGAATATTTCTAAAATGTCGTGTTAATTAAATATCATAAAATTTTAAATGGCATCATTTTTTTCCTTTTTTTTTTAATCGCTAATTAATCACTTTCATGTAATTTAACATTGTAGTAATTTGATTATATTATCGTTTAATTGTAATAAATTGTTTTTCTTCGCTTTTTTTTTCATAGCTTTCAATTATTTTAATTAAATGTACTGTAAGGTTATCCATTAACCAATTCAGCATAATGGAAAACTGAATAGCATAATTGATAAATTGATATGTGATTTGATACTGGAAAAAAATTTATATCATGCATGGAATATATCGAGAATTGATTTTATTAATACAAATAACTCAGTTGATATTAATTACTATATTAATTATTCTGTTTTATTCAATTGATAAGAAGTTTAAATTTTTATTTTTCATTTTCTTTTTTTTTTTTTTAGAAGACTACATCATAATAGTTAAATAAATCAATCTATTTATAGAAGAAAATACTACACCAGAAGAGAACTTTTAATATTTAGTTTATTTTTAAAATTACAATTAAATTTTTCGAAGGATTTAATTCATATCTTTTAAAATAAAAAAAAAATTTATAGTTTATATAAAATTATCAAAAAAAAAATTTTATTTTTTTAGGAATTATTCGCGTTCAAATTACAAAATTCATTGAATCGCTTTTCAGTCTACCTTTTTTAAGTTTATTTTTGTTATTTTTTGATTTGTTCGTTTTTTTTTTTTAAATTCAAAGTTAAGTAAGAAAATGAAAGAAAACATTTCCATATAATGATATTGACAAATTTACATATATGCTTTCAAATTGGCCAAATGTTTCCTTTTTTGTTTTTGAAAATAAAAGAAATGAAAATAAAAAGAAATGAGAAAAAGAAAGAAAGGAGAAAAGAGGAAAATAATGAATAAAAGCAAGGTTTGGACAATTCCGGAAATTATATATATGCCTTTTTATGTTTCCTTTCCGGCAAACCGGAATTGTCATACTTACAAAATTGTACATTATACGAATGAATATATATAAAACGATTTGCATGTGAAATAGAAAAAAATACGGAATAGAGAAAAAGAATAGAAAAGTAATATATACATGTATATAGAATAGAAAAGAATAGAAAAACAGGATATATTTGTATCGAATAGAAAATTAATTGTTCCATATAACTGATTTAAATGTCGATCTATAGATGTATATGATATAGAAAAATATTACCGTATAATTATTATATATATATATATATATATATATATATATATATATATATATATATATATA
>NW_018108485.1:73594-74768 GCF_000183805.2 Loa loa
TATGTATACATCTCTTTTTCCTATTCCATACGCGTATATATTATTTTTCTATTCCCTTCTTTTTATTCTATATTTAGTTCAATTATATGAAAACATCGTTTTTCTATTCCTTTTTTTTTCTTCCTATTCTATTCTTTTTTTTCTATTCTATATATGTGCATATCTATTCCTTTTCTCATTCCATATGCGTATATATTGTTTTTCTATTCCCTTTTTATTTTATATTTAGTTCAATTATATGAAAACATCGTTTTTCTATTCTTTTTTTTCTTTCTATTTTCATTCTAAATAAATAGCTTAATTTTCTACCCATTAAGAAAGAATACGAATGAAAAAGGGAAGAGAATATTCAAAAAGCAATTTTGTCATTATCTTTCGTTTCCTTTCCTTCGCTTTTCTTTCTTTCTTTTCCTCCCTCTTTCTCTCTCTCTCTCTCCCTCCCTGTATTCGTTTTTTTTTTTAGGATAATTTTTAAATTATTGGTTGATTTTGATAACCCTTTTTTTTCTTCATTTTCTATTATTCCTTGAAGATTTTCTTCTTTTCCACTTTCTTCCCTTTTCTTTTTTTTCTATTCCAACAATTAAGTTTTAAAATGAACGAATAAAGTATTCTTTTGATATTAAAGTTAAATTTAGTCTAATAATATTTCACTATTAGATATTATTATTAATATCTATTTATGTTATTTGAATATTATTATTGCTATTATTATTTTATTTTCGTTTTACAAAATGGAAAATTTACGATTAAATGAAGAGACGAATAAATGACGTTATAAAAGATGGGGGAATTAATTAATTAATTAATATTAGAAGTAGTTGATAGTGTGAAAAAAAAATTTCTTCCATATTTTTTACTTCTATAATGTTTACATTCATACTTTTGTTATGTTTCAATAATGTCCCTAAAAATTTACTAATAACAATTTAACTGAATGATAAAGGAGATTGATAGATTGATGGATCGATGGATCGATGGATCGATGGATTGAAAGATAGATGGATAAAATGCTTTCAACTTGAGAATTAAGGAATTTAAAAAAAAANAAAAAAAAAAAATTGGGAATGATTAAGGAAAGAAAAATGAAAGAGAAAGGAAGAAAAAGCCAATAAACATTTTTTTTGCAATAACATTTTGTCCCTCCTTTTCCTTCCTTATACCATCATCCATT
>NW_018108485.1:76081-80073 GCF_000183805.2 Loa loa
TATACTACACACACACACACACACACACACACACACACACACACACACACACACACACACACACACACACACATACACACACACATATACACATACACAAACAGACGTGTGTACCTTTACAAATTATTAGACAATATTCGGAAAACACAGTAATACTCACGCAAGCACACATGCGCACACATCTTTACAATTAGATGTAATGTTGAGATAATCATGATTATATATATATCATGATATCATAATCATGATTATTATATTGATAAATATGAAATGCTGTAAATGATTAGTAATAATGATTAGGTTAAAATAAGTGATAAACGAATTATTATTTCATATCGAATTGTGAAAAAAAAAAACATTTTTAAAAATTTTTAAATCGGCTTATTTATTTATTTATTTTTTTTCCCATTTTCTTTGATAAAAATTTTGCTACTTTGTTTAATTTCGATTTTCTAATTCAAATTATAAATAATTTTTCAATATGCCAAAGTATTTCGTAAAAATTTTCGTATCATAGTGAAAATAAAAAAAAAAAATTAATGCAGGAGGTAATTTAAACTTGAAACAGAGCTATAATTGAATTAAATTAAATTTATTAAATCATCAACTTATTGCTATTTGCTAATTGTTGAATTTTAACTTTCACCAATGCAATCATAATTTCCCTTAATTTTTCTTCCACCTACTCTTGCTAAAATGTAATTTGAATTTTAATTATGATGCAATTTATTCACTCTTATGCATAAATTAAGCATTGATGATTCATACTGTTGTTATTCGAAATTAAAATCCCTTCTTATATTTAAAATCAACTTTTTAAATTTTGTCTAATTTGCTTGCATATTTCAATTTCATCCAATATCCTGTCATCGAAATTTTAATCAAATTTTAATTAAATTATATTTGAATTTAATAATATCTATAATTAGGATAATGCTAATTTTGCGAATGAAAATTTAAACATATGCAAATTTTGCTAGGAAATTGAAAAAAATGAATTAAAAATTGAAACAATTGTTTAATTGAAAAAAAGAATTTTAATATGTTCAATTTACTTTTAGATGAATATTGAAGAAATTTTACCTGAATTATTTGGAGAAAAACGTGTATACTATTGTCAACGTTGCTTAAATCATGGTTTAGAAGTAAAGCGCAAAAATCACAAATCAGAATGCGCTTATCGATTTTGCATATGCAATGATTGTCAGGTAAACGAAAACTGATATAGATGAAAAAAAAATAAAACCTTAAATTTAAAAAAAGAAAAAAAAAAAAGATGGACAGAGATACCGCATATCTGCTGTCTTTAATTACCGTAACCGAATTACAGTAGTTAGTTTTTATTATCTAGTAATTCTCATCTTTTCATTTCTTTTTGAGTGAAATTTCTTATCATGTTATAAGTGTGATAGTGAAAATATTATGATGTCAACATGTTAATATATAACAATATGTTATTAGTGGTTATGGTAGAATGGATTTGCAGTGGTACTACGGTAGTATGTTGTTCTATGCTTGTATGAGACTATTATGAAATCGTAACAATATTACGGTAGCATGGAATTATAGCAATAGTAGAATATTATGATTGCTTATGATGTACAATTAGCTGTAACAACATTTTATTAATTAATCTACTTTCAAAATGTTAAATTAGTTTATTAAATGCTATGAGTTGTACTTTTTTTTTTTTAAAGTTATATTCTAATTCAGATGGTTGATAAACGACGAGAGTTAAATTCACGATTGTTACAAATTGAAAGTGTTTCACCTCCACCTCCACCACCACCAATACCACCACCACCATTACCACCATCTCAACCACAATTATCCCTACTACCACCATTACCACCATCATCTTCATCGTCATTGTCAACGTCTTCCTTATCATCATCATTATCATCATTGTCATCATCATCATCATCATCATTATCACAACCATCATCAAAAAATGGTAATATTTTGACGACAACCGTTCCTGTTCTACCGGATATGAACATATTTTCACCAGTACCAGAACAAGCTATATCACCACCCGCTATGAAGGGAAAAGGTTGGCAGATGATGTTGTAGGTAATTATGTTCAAGTTTAAACTGAATCCAGTGAAAGTAAAATTTTTGAAATTATAAATTTGGGAGTTCTATCTTTTTTTTTGTCTCTTTCTTCATCATTTAATTAATTTTACTGGCTAATATATTGATGTTACTCATTAAAAGTTTATTAAGTAATTTTTATATATATATATATTTTTTTAGAAAGGCGACCAAATTGTCAACGTTGTGCGCAACATTCAGTGTTAGCTCGATTAAAAGGACATAAGCGTTGTTGTCCATTTCGAGACTGTCCATGTGCTAAATGTCAAGTTGTTCAAGAACGACAAAAACTTATGGCTGATCAGGTTTCATCTAATTCTTTTTTTTTTTCTCTCTAAAATTTTATCACATTCTTTTTTTTATATATCTCTGAAATTGTTGAAATTAAATAATTTTCTTTTTTTTTTAGATAAAATTACGAAGGCGACAAAAGAAACAAAAAAATTTGGATGCATTAAATGACACTGATAATTTACGAAGTAATATAAGCAATTTTTTTTAAACTTTTCTTTTTTAAAAAGAAAATAAATGAAAATTAGATATATTCTAAAATACACAAAAAATACATCAATGTTCTAAGAATTTGCATATATTACTTATTATTAGTTATATTACTATATTACTTATACTATTACTTATGTTACTATATTACTTATCGATATAAGTTAATTTGGTACAAAAAAACGAAAAATTATTCCAGCATTTTTTTTTCAAGAAAATTCAAAATATTTCAAATTTTCATATATGTCTTATTTTTGTGAAAATTTCAAAAACAAAAAACAAATTTAAAAATTTAAATTTTATATATTTAAAAAATTTAATTTTTATGCATATAATTTGAAATTTTAAAACTATCGTAACATTTCTATATTTTCAATCATTTCTAGGCTATCCTAAGCATCAAGGCGCATTATTTAGTGGTTGCTTGAAATGTGCCCAGCAAGCATTGGCCTATCAGCAAATTCTAGCATTCATCGATCCAACTGTAACCCTTCAGCCATCAACATTTTCAGCTATTCTTGCAGCTTGTCCGCATAATAACTATAATGATAATAATAATCATGATAATAATAATAACAATAATAATAATAGTAATAATAGTAGTAGTAATAATAATAGTAATAATAGTGGCAGTAAAAATAATAGTAATAATAATAATGATTGTCGTAATAATTAATAATAATAATACATAATAAATGGGATGAATAAAGGAAAAAATTATTTTCATTTTTGAATTTCATTCGTTATTCTAGTTCCAAAGTTTTTTCTCTTTAATTAATTTTTTTTCTTTTGCTAAAAATATGATATTTGATTAAAAGGAAAAATTACCTCACATGGAATATTTTAGTATGGAAGTAATCAATTATGCATCATATTACAATTATCAATATAAATTAATTAGATTACAGATGGAATGATATAAATATAGCAATGATTTTTTGTCTCAATATTATCCTTTATGCTACATCAATTAGTTAAATTGGAGCAAAAGATTGTATTAAATTAAATTAATAATAACCCTAGAATAGCAGATTAAAATTAAGTTAATGATAAAATTGGAATAAAAATTCTAAACCAAATTAATAATTTACTTTGCAGTAATAATTTTTTTTTTTAAAAAAAAGCAAAGAAATATAAAAGAAAACGAAGGAAAACATTATTAAACGGATATTGCTTTTTCATTTTTTATATCAATTAAACAGAAAAGTTTAATTGGAAAAATCTTTCGAAATTTAACCGTAAACGATTTTAATTAATTACGTACAACTTATTTAATTTTGGTTTTTTGTTTTCCTGTACATTTAAATCAAGTAATACTATTATTATGATGTAATTATTAATTTAATTTTAACCCCTTCTCCTAATTTTATTATTACCTTAATTTAATCTAATAGTCT
>NW_018108486.1:0-2306 GCF_000183805.2 Loa loa
AATCATATGAAGTAACATTCCTGAAGTTCTAAAAGGAAGATGAAAATAGTAAAAGATAAAATTTTGGTAAAGTATATTTCAGGGAATCGATGCTCGGAATTGGTTTACTGGTAGATCCAATGCAAATGGTATTGATCTAAATCGAGATTTTCCAGATCTTGATGGTTTCTACTACTATTTGGAACAGCATAATATACCTCGTTTTGATCATCTTCTGGAATTGTTCGGTGATGAAGGAAAGAAGTATACTTTCTTTCTTATATTTAGATTTTATTAAAGCATTTTATTGAAATAATCACAAAATTAATTTTAATTGTGAATTTTTAATTCTAACTTAATTTTTTTTCAAAATTTCAAGTATCAACCAGAAGTACGAGCTATTGGCCAATGGATTCTTTCCTTACCATTTGTTTTATCAGCTAATATGCATGAAGGCGATTTAGTGGCTAATTATCCGTTTGATTCCGCTCGAATTCCAAACAACAACGAATATTCTATAAGTCCTGATGATCAAACATTCCGGTTAATATATTTCAAATTTCATCAAAAATTGTCAACTCTACTGTCACTTTATTAATAATGCCCAACCTATACCAATTTAAAATATCCATTTTAACATTTAGAAATATTGCAATTCTTTCATTATTTTACTCAAATAATGACTGATAAAGAATTCTGTGCCATTTGAAACTAAGCAAAAATTCAAAAAAATATATTTTAAACTTAATCAAATTTACAGATATCTTGCGGAGAGTTATGCAAGCAAGCATGCTCATATGGCAAAGAATGATCATCCGCCCTGTGATGGAACTATCACTGATGCATTCGCACAGCAAGGTTAAATTGCATCAAAATTTTTTATTTTCATAATGAAAGTCGGAAAAAATTCAAAAACTAATAAATTCAACAAATTAATTGGATTCAGAAAGTTTTTATATCCATACGTATATTAATTATTATCTTTTCAGGTGGAATAACAAATGGTGCAAAATGGTATTCGGTTTCGGGTGGTATGCAAGATTTCAATTATTTAGCAACAAACGCATTCGAAATAACATTAGAATTATCATGCGAAAAATTTCCGGATAGCTCATTACTACCGAAACTTTGGGAAGATAATAAGGAAGCATTGATCGATTTTATTCGAAAGGTTTATATCTTCAAATTGTTGTATATTTGGTTGAGTTGAAGAAAATTTTTCGTTATCAAAGTAAATCGTTTTTTCTTTTTTCTTTTTTTTTTTTTGAGAATATTAAAATCTTGAATAATGTTATTTGTAGTTGTATTCATCAACAATAAAACTTTTCTTTTGTCTTATTTATTAGTCTATTACTTTTTTTTAAGTAGAATTTGAGCTCTAAATAATACCTTCCAATGCGTCATAACAATTTCAATATTTTTTATTCAATTGTTATTGAATAGCCGAAATTTATATTTGATAAGCTTAACATTTTATATAATTCATACATATTCACGTCGTAAAGAAATACTGAAAATGATTTCTCCCTAAAGTAGAATTTTTAACAAATATTGTTGCAGGCTCATATTGGAATTAAAGGTACTGTGATTGATGAAATTACCAGAGAGCCAATATCAGAAGCTGTCATATGGGTAAAGAACAGTACCGAAATTACCCCGATCAAACATCCTGTTACATCTTGTAAGTTCCAAACAAAAATAATAAATTTTGAACTAATTTGTATAATACCCATAATTTTTGGATATCATCCATAATTTTTGTCTAAGATCATTAATTTTTTTTCGTAGGTGACAAATTTAAAATTTACGGTCAAAATTTTGAATCTAAAACTTCAACTGTCTAACATGGATTAAATTGTCCCTGTGAAAAAGCTTGAACAATGTTGTTGCTGAGACAAACGATCAGCTAATTTATAGGGGAAACTGGTGAATATTTTCGTTTACTTACTCCAGGACGTTATGAAATTTACGTGACAGCTGACGGCTATCAATCAACATCTAAACAAGTGAACGTTACAAATGATAACCAAACATCAGCGAAGATTGTAAACTTTGCTTTAATGCCGGAACAACCAAAGGTAGAACTGAAATCCAAGTTAAATAAATTCTCAAGTAATTTTGGATCATACCAAAAGTAGATTCCGATGAGTTAAATAGGATGGTTAACAGGATGAAGTTATCACATTAGTTCTGATTATATAGGCAATACAAAGTACGAACCTTGCTCACAGAATTTATGTCAAACCCATGAAGAATGAAGGTACCACTGCATTTTATGCATGCAATAAGCTAAAACAAACTGCATTTAGGTTTTTTTTTTTTTTTTT
>NW_018108486.1:2756-15184 GCF_000183805.2 Loa loa
TTTTTTTTTTTTTTTTTCTTTACAAATATCCCCATAAGATCCAACATTTTGTTGAAATCCAATTAGTTTGAAGGATTTCAAAATTTTTCAGAAATTTCAGATTCCAGACAAAAATATATCGAAAATATAACAAAATCAAAAATATGGTAAACGTAATTGTCACTAACCAAAAAAAAAAAGAAAATTGATGTTTCAGGAATTCGATATACCACAAAACGAAATTCTAAACGAATTGGAATAGCAATAACACAACCAAATGGATTTGACATATCAAAGAAGAAAGCCAAACAATATCCAACAAAAATAAAAAAAAAAATTGTAGTCATGACTATTTGTCGCCTACATGTTAAAGCAATGTTTGGATTTCGGTAGAAATCTCTTACTGATGATGTGACTTAGAACAATAAAGTTAGGATTATGCTAATTTATTTGTATCTTATCTTTAACTTCTTCCACACATGTAGGCAGCAATATATTTGTTCGGATATATTGGCAAATAAAGCGCGGTATCTTGTATGATGATCTTACACTTCTCGAATTAATCACTCTACAGAGTGTGAGCAATAGCTTCATATTTAATCTAATACATTAAATTGATTGCATTTCCAATCCAAATCATAACATTTCATACTTTAAGCCTTTAGCTATGAGAATGTAATGGAAATTTATATCCCTGTAAAACCATAATCCCAAATTTTGACATTCAAGGATTGCATGATTTATGATTTTGCAGTGTAAACAAGGGAATAAGAGAAGTATTGTGTTTAATGTTAAAAGTTTTAACAAAAATGATAAGTAACAATCACACATATATTTAGATTTCGTAATGCATGTGAGCAACTGCATCACGAACCCAATTTGGTGTGTTACCATCTGGAAACTGCTCCAACAAAAATTCTTTTAAAAATTCTTGTACTGCATCTGTGTCGATTGCAGTGCGCAATCGTTCCATGAGATCTATATGATGCTGCAGATTATGCACTGAGATAATGTGACATGCAACAGTTTCCTGCAAAAATTTTTTCTTTTTTAATGTAGACTTTAAATTGACATCTCTCTCCCTCTCTCTCTCTCTCTGTTCGATTTTTCCCCATTAGAAAGCAAAATGTACCTGATTTAGTATGGAATGAATATAGGCTCGTGTATAACTTCGACAAGAATGGCATGAACAACTATCGTCAATCGGTCGAAAATCATTTTCAAATTCATTTCGAGTAAGATGCAGCATACCTCCACGTCGCACAATTGCTGTGCCAAACCTTCAAAATCAATTCATTGCTTCGTAAATTTCAATTTCTTGAAAATTTATTATTAAGTATTTCGTAATAAGCATAATGAATCGAAAACCTTGCGGTACGCGTTGGATAAACGCAATCGAACATATCGGCACCCAGCAATGAACAAATCACCAAATCAATAGGCCATCCGATACCCATCACATATCGTGGTAGATGCTCTGGTAAATTCTCACAACAGCATGCAACAATTCTCCAAAATGAATTTTTATCTTCTCCTGTACATTGAAATAAACATTTCATTCCAACATTTTCGAGATGAAAACCATTCGCGAAATGTTACAAAGTGAAAAAAAAAAAGTGCTGTGAAGTCATATATGTAAAATCAGTGGGGAAAAAAATTATCGCAAGTCTAACTAGCATGCAGCTTAAATTGGATATTTTTACGGTTAACATCATAAGCCTCTTTCGCTCAAGTTTTAAAGGACCATATTCAAAAGGCGTCATTAGTGTAAGCGCACTGAGACATTTTGATCGATGTTTATAATCTATGGAACGGTTAAACTAAATTTGGCAATGTTGCATGACGTATAGGATCTATTCGTCAACACTAATGTAATGACAAAAAACTTCCCGCTACTTTTAACAAAATATAGCAGGCAGTAGTGAAATATGAAATGAGGTCTAATAGGTAGAATGTTAGAAATGCATAAAAAGTACAAAATTCCATGAAAGAGAAAAAAAAGAATTAGTGTCTTACCGCCACTTAAACCACCAATTGCAATGCCCGTTTCCGCTTGCTGTACCATAGCTGTAGCACATTTTTTCCGAAGAGAAAGATCTAAACCACCTTGTACGATAGGAAATAAGGCTTGATCTTTCCTTGTATGCGCACCACGACAACGTTTCAACCATCTGAAAAAAATGAAATGCATGAACTAAAAGCCGCTTTAGATCAATATTCCATTGATTTTTCAAATTTTAGTGGACTTGTTCAGTCCTAGGTAATAATGCACACACCTTATCGATCGTTCCATTGCTTCCTCAACGATGGGTCCTTCACGAAGTACATGTATTACATGATCCAACTGCATTACAATATCAGCTCCCAAGTCTTCCTGCAACAGTTCCAAAAGAAAGGAAAGAAAACAAAGCTTTGGAAAAGAATGGCTTGCACAAATTTATACCAAATTTTTTTTAATCACTCAAGTACTCTTGCTGAATAATAGAATGCAGCACAGAAGAAAAAATAAGCAAATAAGTAAATAAATATACAATAAGTAGACAAATAAATCGACTTGGGTAAAGTGATCGAAAATTCAAAAATTTCAAAAAATGTACCAAACAGGACTGATAAGGGGAACAAAATTGAACACTTTAACCTCTTACCTGTATCTGTATGCTCGCTTCAGGACTCAAAATCATCTTCTCACCGGTATGCGGACTTTCAAAATTGACTCCTTCCTCGTCCACATTCATTAAATCATTCAATGAAACCATCTAAAAAATAGCCGAATGTAATAAATCATGAAATTTTAAGTCTCAACGAACCCAAAAATATACCTGAAAGCCTCCGGAATCAGTCAGAATTGAATACGGCCAATTGATAAAGGAATGAAGACCACCAGCTTTACGAACAATTTTGTGACCAGGCCTGTGACCCAGATGATATGTATTACAAAGCAGCAAACGAAACCCCATTGTTGAGAGCTGTTCTGGTAGCAAACCTTTCATAGTTCCTTGCGTTCCAACCGGCATGAACACAGGAGTATCAACATCAGCACGCGATAACCTTAAAGTATTCAATATCACCAATAAATCCAATTTTGCTGCCAGCCAGCTTTCATATCATATCTTTTATAGTCCATTTGTCACGAAGTCTCACACTCATCACTGTATGAGATATCTGAACACATCATTATCTCCAGAAATTTACCTGAGTCGTCCATGACGAGCCGACCGCACCTTTGAGAGTATCCTGAAGTCCAGTGCCATTCATCCAAACACAGAAAAAGTGTGTGCCCTGAACGTACTAGCTGAAAACTAATTTGTCTAAAAAATACTTTATGCGACTAGAAATCAAGCCAGCGCATCTTCCTCAAATAACTCAGATACGGTACACCTTCACCAACAACTTGCGTAAACGTTCGACACTCAACCGGAATCCTGGTTAATTCCCGTACATTTAAAATAAACAATACGACAAAGTATCTGATATGTTCATTGTTCTCATCCTAAAATCCATTCTTAGTTTGATCGTGTGAATTCAAAGAGCTTGAACAACCCGACTTTATTCGACTATATAAAAGAGATAAATGCTATAACGATAATCGCTAACAGGGTAAAATTAATTCAAATAACCTACACTTCCAATCATAACGTATAGCAAGGTATCTTTGATTTAAAAAAAAAAACTGATAAACGAAATGTAAACACTGGATCTGAAGGAAAAAAGAAACAAACAAGGTGCTTTTCACATGAGGATATATGTTTATCCAGTAAACGAAAGTACATTTGGACATAGATGTTGATGATCACATCTTCGAAAATACATTTTTGCAACAGTTTAACGAATGAATAATCCCTATTCTTAATACACTGCATACACTTGTGCACACGTACGAATAACGATTTGCAGTACGTCAGTTCTATAATTTATTGGTATATCGATGCACAGATGAAAAAGAAAAAAAGTCGAAGCATTTGACGAAATAATACACAGATCACGATAAGCATACGGGATGATAAACTAAAACTACATTAAATGAAAAGATGAGGGAAAAGAACATCCCTTGTAATACTAGGCCATATGTGGCACAAAAAGAGTACTTAGAAATTCTGCACGAAAACTATCAAAATTTGCTTGAAGAAATGAAATTTTTGTTTCAAGTCCAGTAAGTTATCTCACCTCTCCTTAAATTGAAGCTAAAATTATAGAAGACAAAAAGGTTGAACAACATGTGTCAACATGTCAAATACGTAAAATTAAACAGAAGAGGTAAGGTAAACATAATGGAAAGGTGATTCATTCAGCCTTCCTAGCATTGGTAAGGAAAGAAAGCAAATATTGCTAACCCAGGGCAAATTATATTAAAATCCATCGAAAAGAATTCATTATTTAGCTCTTTGTAATGGACCATTTCTGGAGTTCGAATAGTTAAATTTTGATCCAGAGTAACAGTGATGGATAAATTTGTAGTAATAAATCTTTAACAGTAATATGCTCATCTTGAGATGAACAAAAAAAAAAAAGGATCGAAAAAAAAAGGATCAAAACCGATCAAAAACAGAACGACCAAAACCCGACGCATCTCAGCAACAAATGCATTTCAACAATATTCACGGATTCACAACGGGTTCGAGTGCCGTATTCGGATCGCATACTTCCAGAATTGCGCGTCCCTCAACCTCTGACATACTCAACTGTTTCAACACCTGTAAAATATGCTATTGTTTGGTTAGTCGAAAAGGAAACGAAATCCTGAGTTAAGTAATAAACCCTTACCCCGTAATCAAAAAATTCTGTCACATAGAATAACGGCTACCAATTAATAAGGAATATATCTTTTCCGATCGGGTTTCATACCTGAAAGGTATAAAACCTTTCCGTTACCAAGCATCTCCCACAACCTATATTATTATTAGTAGTAGTAGATAGAGGGAGTTTTTTATCCTTGTGAAAATTATAAGATTCAACGACAGGGATCAGATTAACCCTAAATGACTGATGGCAAACCTGTGATGCCTGATTGACCGGATAAACTCTGTAGTCCGGAGCATCTATCTGTCCTCCAGCAATTAAACAAACAAGATTCTTGAGCTGTTCGATGGAACCACGTGTAACTCCCATGATTGCAAGACGATTACGAGCAACGAGTTTAATAGGAAGCTGTACATCGAGACCCGACAGACCACCAACAAACAGCACACCACCCTAAACATTACTTTAAACATTCAAGCATGCTTGTATTTATGAGAAACTTGAATGTAAATACAAGTCATAAGTTTTGCTAGATTCAATTTAACTGAGAAATTTCAAAAGGCTAATGAATGTTTACCTCAGCAAGGCATTTGAGCGAACGAGTAACAGTACGTGGCGAAGTGACGAAATCGAATACAACTTGAACACCCGTACGAGCAACATCTTTAGTTCTCATAATGAGATATTCCTCAAATTCTGGAAGAAAAATTTTCCACATCTATTCAAAAGATTCAACGTAAACTTTCCCAGCTTCCTTATGAAAGCTGACATACATGTTACAAAATATGCATTTTGCGACAACCATTACTCTACAGAGTATTCTGAAAATAAAAACTGAACCAACCAGAATCATCCCAATGCACGACGAAATCCGCACCATTACGCTCAGCAAGACAAAGACGTTCTTCACGAGCATCTGCTACCATAATCTAAAATACTCCATAAAATGAAAATTACAGTTGAAATATCTTGCAAAACAATCAGTACACCCATCAATTCGCAAATGTGATGGTTACCGGAAATGCAACTTGTCATAAATCTGTCTTCAAATATATCATTGACATCATATTCCAATCGTAACGCCAAACTGAATCAGTAAATATTGCTGTACACAAACAGTAAGAAATGGAAGAAGTAAATTAACCTTAATTTTTCTTTCCTGATGTCCGGAAAGAAAATGTTTTGCCAACTTCAGTAACCAAAGTCCTAAACCACCAGCACCGACGATGAGGATGTTGCAGAAACCTTTTGACTGTGAAAATGCTTCAACAATTGGACGTGCCTATAGGAAAAAACAAAAGCTACAATTTTTGGAGAACAACAACATGTAAGTAAGAAATATGGATAAAGAATTAAGGATGTATACACGGAGCATCGGATGATTATGCATGTTAGTGATCATAATTTTTGAAATTAATGAAACTTCCGATCCTAAAAGACTGAGACTGCAAAATCTCTAAGTTTATTATCCCTTCGCATCAGATTATAATTGAAAAAGAAAGAAAGATTGAAACCGAAGTAGTTCAGTGCAAAAAACTAGTAGAAAAACAACATACTAAAAACCTCCATTTCTATGAAACTATTCACCTTATCGTTATAACCCCTATTACTATCATAGTACTGTTCTAGATATTCATTCGCCTGAAATATATCCGATATTATTAAGTTCTAGGCAAGTGAGCTACACAATAAATTCCTTCTACTTATAAACTAAAACCGCTTATGGCTTGAGGATTCCCTTTAAACTAATTGCTAAATTAGAACTACATTATGACGTTGTGTATCACGCTATTGAAAAATGTTCTTTTCATCGTTTTTTGAAAAACAAGGTTTGAAATGCCATTAGAGACATTAATTTGCAGGTCGAAGCATTCAAATGATAAGTGAACCGAATTACTTGAATAACAGCAGAAAGCGCCCAAGTAGCACCGGCTGGAAGGATGGAAGCGACATGCATTGATAGAGTATCCGGAATCTTGATAAGAAACTGCAGTGTAGGTACTGTGACATAGTCAGCATAGCCATGTTGGCACATTTCATCCGTTGGCCAAACAATTACCTGGAGTATGATCAGCAGTTAGGCAAGTATGTTTCTTGACCTCCGAATATACACAATAGACAAATACGATCGAACAAGTCAAAAGGACTGTGCAGATAACGAACTCTATAAAATGTGAGACTATTCATCGCAGACATACCTTGTCTCCAATTTTCAAGTCGAATTCCGCGCACTTTGCTTCATCACCAAATGCTTCAACTACACCAGAGACTTCATATCCTAAAAGAAAAACTAATTTGTTTGGAAACGTCATACGCGATAAACTTTTGAGGAACTGCAAAAGACAAATCGGAAGGTAATCCTGAAAAGAAGCACATAAAGCATCGAGTGCAATAATAAACAACAAAACTAACCTGGGAAAAGACTCGTGTCTTTGATGCCATTCGTAATTCTTGCCTGCTTCGTATTTGTAACTTCGCGATCCGTAAGACATACTCCAGCGTAACACACCTCAAAATTGTTGTATGATTAACTTCGTTTTCTGTTTCAAACATTAAAATGCAAATTATGTACCATTAATAAGACTGATGGATATCAAGGCAACAACTTGCGTATTATAAAAAGTACCAAACACGGATATTGCAAACTGATGTAGATTCCCTACAATTATTTGTCGACTACTACCTATGAGATGAGAAAAAATCCACCACTTTACTACCCATGAGAAAATTCACCACTTTTTTGACTTGTGCTTTCTGGCTTTGCTTAAACCTTCCTAAACATACGGACTATGTAGAGAAAAAATCTTAGAAAGAAATGCTGATATTTATCCTCTGCATAAACTGTGGAAGTAATCTAATAGCATTTCCTACTGTCTCTCTTTTTTCAACATTAAAGACTATTCCTACTTTTTTTTCTACATATTTTATCCTGAAATCTATCTGAACCACAAAGCCAAAACAACGAGGAGTGAACGATTAACATCAAGAAAATTCGTGGCTAGAAAACTGTACGAATGACTCAGTTGTATTACATCACATCAAATAATTCACGTGACAACTGTTATTATGATCTGGAGTTAGACATAATTATTCGTTATCTTCATCTTTAACTCGACATGACACATTGACCTCTGAATTATGTGCAAGAGAATGATAGAATAGAGGAGGAATTAACGACTGTACCTTAACACGAGCACCTTTCTCTGGAACATCAGGAATTGTTTCTTCTTCAAAGAAATGTACCTCCTTCAAATCCTTGGGTGAACCTAGTGAAATTCGACGATTTTTAACACCACCTGACATAGCTCAATGCTGCAAGAAAAATGTTGTGTCATTTCAACAAAAGAAAACGCTCTTGCAATAAGTCAAGGAAAAACGTATTGTCACCGAATAAACAAATATAAGTAAACATATGTTAATAATCACGAATTATTGATTATTATTATTATTATTATCTAACTGATTCTATTCTATAGCAGCTAACAGACACTTCTTCACGCGACATTTGAAACAGAAATTGTTAACTTCACGTATAAATTCTTCCTTCCTGTAACATATGTAATTTTTTAACTGCAACACGCCAATTGAAATGATTTTTCCTCTTCTCACGTATACATACAAACAAAAGCACACACATACACACAAACACACACACATACAAACACACACACACACACATACAAACACACACACACACACAAACACACACCTTCTAATCGCAAGAAAACTGGAACGATCCGCATTTTTCATCATTGCATATCGTGTCACAAGCAATTTGGTCATAAAATTTCGAAAACAACGAAAAATGGAAAGTAATTTTAAAGTCGAAAGGACAATATTCTAAATTACTCCAATAATTCGAAAAACAACACAATAGTCTATAAAAAGCAACCTAAATCAATCAATCAGAACAAATCGTATATAATCAGAAATAATAGATTCACGTATACACATACATATACATACATTATTAATTCCTATTGTTCATTCAACAACAAAACAACCGACCTTAGAGCAAGCATAAACAAGACAAAATTGAAATGTCTTAAGCATTTTTGGGAGCAATAAATCGACAAGCTATTCATCGTTTATCACATAAAAATTCTATAAAGAAATTGACAAAATCGATAACACTTTTTAAATACGTAAACAAACAATGACGAAAATAAAAGGGAAAAAATATCCGAAAGGAAAACTGGTGATGGTAAGCAAGCAAGAAGAGCAGCGTAGGAAGGAAAATAAGTGCTACACCTATGTATATATATATATGTGTGTGTGTATGTGCGTAAGTGTATGTGTGTGTGTGTGTGTGTTATGTATGTATGTGTGTATGAGTGATAAGTGCGGGTAATGTTTATGTCGTATTATGCCTTGAAAGTATGGCTTCATCTATTCTTTTGTTCTTGAAAATTGCACGAATACGTCTATCTTTTAATAAGTAAGAAATTTCAGAACATTATTATCAACCCATTCAATTATCAACTATCTTACTGTCATCTATCACACCATATTTTAAGCCTGTCCTAACCCATCTTACCCCCCCCCCCCGTACCATAACTGATCCCTTTTACCATTATTCTCCAATTACTGTAAGTTCTATCTTAATTCCAATTACTGTAACTTCTATCTTAATCCTTTCCCCTGTTTATTATTCTGCTCTACTCCATTCCATTCTGATCAATGCAATTCCAGCAAATTATGATATAACTAGCACTGCAAATTGCATTGCTTCTAGAATTTCATTTTCAAATTCATAAATTTCTCTTTCACAAGAAATGAAAAATGTTATCAAATTCCTTTTTCAAGTAATACCTCCATAAATGGTTAATATTATCAGAGGCTTTGAAAATCGAAGCATTCAGCTTCAGTCCCCAACTTTCTTCTCTTTTCATCTCCATCAGTTTGCTCAAATATTTTTAAAATTTTGTGCCAAATTATTAATCATCATTACGTACTCCCTGCCAAATGTAACGTAGTATACAACCATCATCCGTGATATGTACCATCGATAGTGTCAACGATCATATCACAAATGATAAAGTTTCCCAATGGTAAAAGATATCGTGAAATTTAAATTCTGATACGGTGATAAGTGATAAAACACCAAGACGTTATCAACTCAACTTGAAACTAACGAAAAGTGAAAAAAAGAAAAGTGATGAAATCTGTTGTTATTCGGCTAACGCTAAGATTTGATGATATGAGCAAGAGAACAATCTGTTCTTAAATTAATGGATGTGATTTTTGATCCCATCAGAAAAATGGATGAATGATAGTTCTATGAAGTGAGAGGGAAAATAGCACTATTCAGTAAGTAAACCAGAAAGATTCTCCTCTCATAACTTCCTTCTTTTCTTCTTTTTTTTCTCCCCTCCGAACTATGAAATATCCTCTGGATAATATTTGCTTATTTCAAAACAAAATGCCACTTCTCTCCTCATTCTTATTAATTTTAGGATATGATAAAACTACTCATTGCACTATCAAACGACACTAATCACATATTTACAAATGTAATTAAATTGAAGGGGAAGAAAAAAAAACAGTTACTTGAATTACAATTATTTGAATTCAAGTTGTTCGAATTACAGCTACTTGAACTTGATATGTTACAATACCCGCATAAATGTAAGCTATTAAAAATGACTTTGAAAAGAAATTATTTTACCCAAAAACTTTGTGAAATAAACCCATCCTAACCTCCCCACCCTCCCTCTCCATTAACTTTACAACAAACATCCAGAATTATCGAAACATTTATGATTCTGACTGAAGTGTTGAGATGATTACCAAAAAAAAAGAGAAAAGTGGTTGTGGCATCATCCAATGATGATATCACTTCACATTTCAAATGCAAAATTAATCATTCCCGTCAAAAAAAATCCTCCTTTTTTTTACAAAAAAAACCTTGAAAGTCACAAGCATTCAACAGGAAGAAAGTAGTGGGAAGAAAAAAAAGAGATAAAATCAATGATTTTATTACTTTCATAATTAGCTTAGTCAAGCTGTTCCTTTCAATACTTTCTTAAAAAAAAGAAAAAAAAAGAAAAAAAAAAGAAAAAACAAAAGAAAAAAATGTTTAGCAGAAGTTTTTAAACTCCTAGAACATTAACTGGGAGAACTGATGATATCGACTGCAACAAGTTACCTTCATCAAAGTATACAGCAGTAATAAGAGAAAAAAGTCGTTTTTTGTTGAATTGTAAATTTCAAAAAACCCAATAGTAATCCATAAAATGATATCAATAGTAGGACTGTACAAAAGTGAATCAAAAATCGAATCATTTGTTAAAAAACGATATAACGCAATCAAAAATTCGTGGATGATACCATAATATGAAATAGCAGAAAATTGGAAAATCTTTATAAAATTATGGAATAATACTAACATTCAATATCTAATTCCCAGCAATATCATTCATTAATAACTTTTGAGGTACCTACAAGTCAAGATATATTAACAGTGAATAGTGAGCAATAATGACTCGAATATCCAAACATCGACCAATTAATTCACTATAACGAATTTCAATCGCAAACACGTAATCCACTATTGCTATGAAAATTTTTTTAATACTGAAATGATTTTATATAATTTGCATTATATATACTCATAAATAACTAATATAATTCCCGATATTTCCCAAATATAACAGAAATCTTCAAGCATTTCACATTTTAAATTATCATTTCATTTCTAACTAAACAAATAAATAAGATATGGAAGCAAATTTAACAAATCCTTATTCCCATCTTTAATACAATATACGAAACAGTGGGAAAAAAAAGACAAAAAACAAAACCAAAGATATCATTTATTTTTTAAAAAAAAAAATATCATTTATTCAAATGAAAAAGTACAAATGAGAAAATGAATTAAAATTAAACAAGTAGTAAACCAATTGCAATTGGGTAAATATGAAATATATACTAAACGTAAAATGTTAATTAAATTATGTGATAAATATAGAAAAGATGAAGGATTGCTATCGATTGCAACAACAACAACGTTTAACCAACAATTCCAATGCTATATAGCTGCTGACATAACCGTAGTTGAAAATGCTACTGAGTAAAGTATCGGGGGGAGGGTGGGGAGGTATGGAGAAGCTGTGATCATATCAATCAGTGGGCTAAACGGGTGAAGGGAAAGCTTAAATATGAAGAGAAAGAGGATTGCAGAAAGAGTAGTAGATGTAACGCAGTTTTATTATCCTATTGCAGCATTGTCGAGTAGTATATCTCAATGATTGCTCAATAATTCTTCCTACTGCCCTACGATCTTCATTCCATTCTTTCTATCTTTCTATCTATTTATTCCCCCGCTACTTTCATGATCGGGATTAACTCAACCCGTCAATGCTTCCCGGAATTTTCTCTAACAACATCTCAATCCATTCATTCATCTAATCTAACAGACATACTTATCGATCAACTACTACAATTATTAACAAACATCAAGCACACCATCATCATTCATTTGGCTAAAATTGACTGGGCCTTCCTAAAAAACTCCCTCAATATATTGGGAATCTTACTCTCTTTCTCTCTCTCTCTCTCTCTTCCTCTCCCTTCTTCCTTCTTCCCTTTTTTTCTGCCTTCCTTATCTTCAATACATGCAAATATATTAACTGAAGAGCATGTCTCTTGATTCATTTGCCATTATCCCTCAACCACACACACACACACACACACACACACACACTACCACA
>NW_018108486.1:15890-29262 GCF_000183805.2 Loa loa
CACACACACACACACACACACACACACACATACCACATATCCTTCCCGCGTTACACATTGATATATCCAGCTATAAAAAAATTGTAATCAAATCAATAGTATTGTCAAATGTTACATGTTACCAGTTGATATGAGAGAATGAAATTATACATTAACAGGGAAGTGAAAGTGCAATGGGAAACATGCAACTGATTACATTTAAACATGAAAGAAATATTTCAGATCCATTACGAATTTTCATGCTACTGAAAGCTCGACATGATCGTTGATTAGTTGATATGCTGCTAAAAGAGCACTTCGAGATTATGGGATTTACCATTCCTTTTTTAAGTGACAGCGTGACAAACTTTCTTTTTTCTTTTTTCCTATTCAGTGGAATTTTAATGGCGTTGAAGTTAGCAACTTTGGTTTTCCTATATAAAAGTATAAACCATTGAAATGCTGGCAATGATCGAGAATTATGAAAATATGGATGGCTGCTTAAATTCCTCACATCCAAGTGTTGGTTTGACCCATGAATAACTATTATTTTCGACCAATTTTAGCACTGTTTCAACCAAAATCCACCGTAACAATCAATTTTGATTTTTTAATATTTGTTATGAAATGCTGATCAATAACTAGCAGTATTTATTGGCAAATATTGGAACATGCATTTCTCAACTATGTTTAGGCAGTTGATTTTTTTCGCATTTTTTGGACGTATTTCACAAACAGAAAGATTATATAATGTACACTTTTGTTATCACTATCATTATCGTCATCAATAGCTACCTGCCTTTCGTTGATCAAAATTCAACAGTTCCTTCCATATAAGAGCTGAAATGCTAAGGAAGAATAAGTGATGAGTACAGAGTTCGCATCAGCAGGAATAGAAAAAAAAACAGATTCGGGATTAATCTTTGACATATACTTATCCTAAATTCACTTGGACGAAGGTCAGAAACTGTAACAATTGCGTTTAGATCGATTAAGTAAACAGTTTAAAATAAGTGATCATAACAAATCAGCATACCATTACCCGAGAATCACATCAGGAAGTCTTCTTTACATATCCAATTTTTCACGAGATATTTAGTCCGACGACATGGAAAGTCTTCAGGTTTGTTAAATTTCAAAAATGCATTAATTGGTAGTTCAAAGCAAATCTCCCCACAAAATTTAGGTTGTTAGAAACTTTATTGCTTTGAATCGACAAATAATGATAAACGAACGATGATTACCTTTCCATTCTGCAACTGTCCGACCATTTGATCCTTCATCTAGAATAAAAGGCCCATCTGCTACTGGCTCGTCTTCCGGCATTGAATATTCCTTTAGGTAAGGATGGCTGAGTGCATCGGTCACCGTCATTCTGAAGGTGACAAAAAATGTCGATAACTTCAGGAACTTGTAAATTTCTTCCAGATTGAATCCTCAGAAAAATTCAGAAAAACTGAAGAATTACTGTGTCCTGTCATACGCCAAACAAATCCACCAACCTTTTCTCAGGGTCCAACACAAGAATCCGATCCAGAAAGTCAACAAGATGTTTGGAGAAAGTTTTGGGGAAATATTCTGAAAAAGATTTGCGCGAATAAACACCCAGTTTCGTTATAACATTAAGAATGGCTTCATTCGAAGCCAGTTTAGCTAATAATTCTGAATCCGGGCTTCCACATAACTCTGCTATTAGACGATATTGCGCCATTGCTGAAAATTACATATTTAGCAGATTTGAAATAGGTGGAGATTTTGCAAAAAAGATAAGAACTATAGGATCTTCAAGTATAGATTTTGGAAAATGAAATCCGAAAACCAAATTCTTGACAGAAGATTTAAATTCTACACATTAAACAAAAAAGAAGTAAAAATTACAATCTTCTCCGGGAAAGAGTGGACGTCCAAGGCTAAGTTCTCCAAGAATACAACCCACAGACCACACATCAGCTAAAAAATTCTTTTCAATCAATGAATAATCTAGCAAAAACAACTTCTAAATAAGATCTATCGTAAAAGTGTCTTTTTGTTTTTACAACAAAATACCTGCTCCAGTTCTTACAGCGTTTTTATAACAAAATATCTGCTCCACTTCTTACAGATGTTTATCTGCTAAATTCAGAATATATGGACTAAGATTATACTACCGAAAAACGAAAATTGGATGCATCCACAAATTGTTACGATAATAGAAGAGATACTTCTTACCTTGCGTATCGTAAGAACATATCTTCCAATACATAACTTCCGGACTACGATACCAACGCGTTATCACATATGCAGATAAAACAGTATCGTCAGCATTTAATGAACGAGCCAAACCAAAATCCAGAACTGATAAATCACATTCGTCAGTAAGAGCCAAATTACCTGGTTTCAAATCTCGGTGCATAACCTTAACGAAATTAAGTGAAATTTGAAAATTATCTTTTCCAACTTTTTAAAGCTGCTAACAACATTTTAAAAACTAATTGCAGAGAATCCCGAAAAAATTACATTTGCCGAATGGATGTATTTCAATGCACGCAACAATTGATAAATAATAAATTTATGATGTTCAGGAGTAAGGATTCGTAATCCTGTCTCACGTTCCCGTTTCAAAATTTCATACAAACTATTACCAGCATATTCTGTCACAATATACCTGAAGTAAAAAGCTAAAAGGTATACAAATACTGAAGATGTTATCCAACTAATGTATAGTAAGAAACCTAATTTCCCGAACTGATCATTCAAAGCTAGATGAACTGATCCTGGTCAAGTTTCATGGCCAATAACGTAGATAAGTAGTGCAAAACAAGAAAAATGAAAGTTTATTTGAAGGAAAGTTGGGTAAAAAGTAATATGCAAAAATAAAGAGGTGAACTGCTTCGGGACATAAAAGTCCATCATCCACAAGCTACAAAATCGTAGAATACCTTCCTTTTTCCCTACATTTTTTCCGTACTTTGACTTTTTCTAGAACTTGCAATCTCTAACAATTTAACAGAATAGAGTATAAGTTCAAGTTCTCTGTAAGCTTTTTTTGTAAAATAAGGTACTGAAAAGCAAATTCTAAAGAAGTCCACCTAAGTCCCCACGACTTATCCCATCTGAATATTGTGAACTTACACAATGGAAAGAGTAGGAAGTGAACTATCGGGTGTATATAAATCTAAAAGGCGCACAATATTCTCATGGACCATCATTTGAAGTAGACGAATTTCTCTGAAATATTGAAATAAATTTGGACAGTTATGGTTTAGTTGAAAAAAAGAACAAGTCGTTCACGAAATATAAGGAACCTTCCTGTTTAAAATTTATAGCGGCTTATATTAATATCTTACCATTTCCAGTGTAAATACATCAAATTTTGATTGTGAAGATATATGCTTCGCCAAGAAGAATGATCCTCTCATATTGTTCGGGCTTATTAGCCTGAACCAAGCAGTTTTCGAATTCCACAGCATTTCTACATCTCACGCTTTCTTTTGGAGAATGATGTTAAATGACAAAAGCATTCTAAGATTTAAATTTCTTACCTGTATACTCTCAGTGCAGTTTTTTCATCGCGAAATGGTTCATATAATTTTTTAATTGCAACAACTCTTCGTTGACCGTCGGCACATATGAAGTTTGTAATTTTTCTGCAAATTCCTCGAAAGTCCAATATTATGGTTATGAAATTTTCCAGTTATATTTTCCAGAAATTAAAACGTTCCAAAACTAAAGGAAAAATATGTTATAAATACGTACATGACGTTGCCAAATGAGCCACCTCCCAAATATTCAACTGTTGAAAGTTCATCTGTTGAATCGGATGGTACTGCAAACTCCACCGTTTGCATACTGAAATAGCGGAATTGTCGAGTAGGTCTTTGACTTGATGTCAAAAACTGGCTAGTGTTTTTCAAACCTAAAATTAATGACCTGTAGTCTCCATATATTTGCGAACTCTTGTTGATGTTTTCATTTGTTAAAAACTGATACGAAATGGATCATTACGATTTTTTCTGATATTCTCGCCATGTTACCAGCACAAATTGTTTAAACATTCCAAACACCGGACATATTGATGTCGAGCACTACTTTTTCTCCACAAAAATATAAAATTTACCACAACTGGTCATTTTCTCCGATGAATCCGATCACAACAATAGCAAGACATAATGGCTATGAATTTTTGAAAGGACAATACAATAGCGAATGATTCACTCACCGTTACTAGTGAAAGACTGCATAACGTTTTATCAAATACCAATCGCTGTATGTCCCCCAAGAGTTGGTTCCTATGTTTGCCTGATGAAGTTTTTAATAAAGATTCGTAATACCACTAAAATGATTCTTTTCATGGGAATTCCTGAATTTAATTTTAAGGGGAACTTACTTCCCACTCACTTGCTGATCGAGATGATCAAAATGGATGGAAAGGACCAGTTTTTTAATTGAGCACGGAAAACTGAATTAATCTCATTTCTATTTATATTTACCTCCGGAAACCAATTTCTCAACTTGAATGTGCTTCCCACTGAGTTCCGGGAAAAGAATCATCCACCTGTAGGTTTCTTTTCCAAGAGCTGTGGTATTATTCGGTAGAACAATCGATTTTTCCCAATTCTTCAGCATCAAATAGCTGGACGGAAATTGTTATGTGAAACCGGTTGGACGAAACGACAGATAATCTAAAGTCCGACCTTCAAATTTCAACCTTTTCTTTTAAATTTGATAGCATACATTCGAAATGAAACGGAAGAACTTGGGTGCCAAAATATAATGAAATTCGACTGGGAAATGGTTTGGTTGTTTATGGCATCACCAGAATTCACTGAACTGTTTATTGAAAACCACTAATTAAGGATCTAATTCAATATATACTCGAAATGAAAAATTGGAAATCTTTCCAAATTCGAATGGATAACGTAACTTTCCTCGTCGATCTTAAAGTCAAACTTAAGCATTCTATTGCACTACAAACGATTACTAAGTATAAAGCATCAATATATACATTTCAGTTCCAATGTCTGAATATTTCATTATGTTAGAACTAATTCAATGCGGGAAAAAATAAAAGATGAAATGCATAAAGGCAAAAATAAAAGATGAAATGCAATATATTAACGTTCAGTCACAGAAGCTGGTCCGTGAAAGATTTTATAGTCTTTTTTCAACGCTTTTAGAATTTGAATTTATTTCATCAAGTGTGTCGACTTCTCTCTATTCTTGTTGAAGAAGCAGCTAAGCTTCTTGCTCGACGTGGAGCTTGCACAGAACCATTCGAAAATTTTCGAGTACCCGTCAACGAACTAGCTCGTGGGTTTTCTTTTACAATATCCGTTTGTCTGAAAAGAATTATTTCAGCTTTACGTTCCACAAAGTCTCAGAGATTTGAAAAGGATCCTTACATTAACTTGTAAAATTTTGTCAAGCAAAAAATTACACTGTCGCAGAGACGGCGCGTAAAGTATTGTATGGACTAGCAAAATAGGAACTTGATGATCGATCATGCAACGATAACGTAGAACAACCAGGCATTCTACAAAATAAGGATTATATGTAATAAAAAAAATAATAAGGATTATATGCAATAAAAACCACAGCAATTACTGGAACTTTTAAAATCTATCACCATTTTTAACCTTTCTCCAAATGGCGCTTTTTAACAAATTTTTTTGTTCGCGCAGTGTAACATATCTTGGGGCGTTGATTCAATTATATGTTTTTCACAGTCATCAAGATGCCACTGTCTTGACAGCTGTTTCCAACCCCCAGCGTGTTCTCCACCTAATCTATCCACTGGTCGGCAGACGACGAATCGACAGATATTCATCACTTTCATTTAATATTTAATGTTTTATTTAATCATCTGAAAAAGAAAACCCTACCGGACAAACTATACGTTTAGGGGAGAAAAGATTGCTTAATCAATACAAAAACTAGATTATTTAATGAGACTAACACAGGTGGATATAATTTTAACTCTGATTTCGGACTGAACACCGTCATTTGAGTGTACTTGTTTTCCAGAACTGGATATGCAGGTGGTGGCATCGACTGGTAAGGAGACTTTTCGTAAACACCAACAGGTTCCGAAAATATCATAATTAATTAATCATATGAGCATTAAGTAAGCAAGGAAAATTTCTTTCACACATGTATTGGTTCTGGAAATTGTCTCATGACGTAAAGCAAATTGAAGTACAAAATCTGCAAATTCAGCCAATTCTTATGGACTTAAGGACAGTTCATATCCCATAAGGGATAAATTTTTGTCTTTATTTTAAACAAAATGCAAAAAGGTATTAATGCTAACAAAAATGCAAGAAAACAGAAGTATGGCAAAAACATACCCTTACGGCTTGCTTCAATATCGTGAAACGTGGCCGTCCAAATTCAGCACTGATATCCTCACTCAAAATCTAAATAGAGTGATAGAATTAAAACACATTTGATAGGGAAATACTTGCAAACAATAACACTGAAAATTTCAATAAAACGCAGAAACGATTCCTATAACGTACCTTAACCGATAATATTATACAGACCAGTGATACAAGCACCAGGATACCACCACAAATGAGGAAAACTGAACCAGCTAATTGTATCGGCTTTTGATAATAATATTTCAAATTGAACAGAGGGGAATTATCCATTGAAAAATGTGCCAAAAGCAACATTAAAGCACCGCCCAACGACAAGAAGGTACCAAATGCGCTTATGCAAATCGCAGATGAAGACCCTCGAAATTTCCTAGAAAAATGAGGTAAAATGATACAAATGAGATTTATTCTGCTGCTCACAGTTAAAACATCCGGAAAAAGGGAGGTGAAAACTGACGTTTAACTGCATTTGTCACGTATGAAATCACGGCAATAGCATGCGAGGAACATATTTCATGGAACTCGTTGAGAAAATCTGAAATCTAATAAATATTTCCCGATACTTTCGCTAGCTTTCTCAGTATTGTAAATATGTTAGTTGAGGTAATCAGATCAGAAGCATTAAAAAAGTTAGTTTTTGAAAACAGCATTTTAAACCACTCAATATGCTAACGAAACTTATAAAGACCATATCTTTAGTAGGCCTTAATCAAAATCACTGCACTCCGGAATGTCAGGACTGAAATCCACGCGAAACCGGAATATCTAACTATCGCTTCAAAGAGACAGAGAGAGGTAGAAATCTTCCAGGAATACCGATCCTATCCTTTTTGTGCAAGCTTCTCTGCTTAAACTTTACCCTGCCATTACGTGGGTAAAACCAAATCTCTCGAGCACACACTACATCTTACTGAAATGTAGAACGAAGCTTTTCTTGGATATGTCATTATTAAGTAATGACTGATAGTCCTCAGTAAAGAAGTTACGGAAGGAAGAAATCCCAGAAAGAGTTGACAAAAAACTAGCATATGGAAAACCAAAACTAATTAAAAGTCGACTTCTTTTGCTAAATGGGCCACAGAAAACAGTCGAAATTTTTGGTGCGATTGATTGCATAGGCTTGAAAAGGCTGACTTCAAGGCTGACTTCGTATCTGATCTCCCAATTCTAAAGAAGCTCATCCAACATATAACTCTCTCTCTCCCTCTCAGTGATGTTAGCAAAATATATCAACATAAAATAACGCATCTTGAGAAAGCAAATTTGTTAAAAGAAGTAGACTAGAAAAGACAAAAATCCCTACGTTGCCCGATAAGGAAAAAAACCGAAGTGCGCCGGATACAGGACATCCCATCCTTTTGGATAGTAGTAAAAAAACGGATCGCGTTGTGCCATGGGGCCGAAATGAATTACCCGTTGATTACCCGACCACAAGGACGGCTCCAATTCGGCTGGTGCCGTTTGCACCATTTCATCCTTACGGTGCATCAACTGGTGCAATTTGTCTGCAATTCAGAAGTATACCAGTAATTAGCATTGAAAAATTCCCGAATTCTCAATATTATCAGTTTCATCCGAACTTATATATACTTGAAGAGAAGGTAAGACTCCACCAGGATTTGCTTATTAATATCAAACTTACTACGAGGACGTCGCCGACGCCTTGATGGATTGCGTGGAACTTTGGATGAAAAAACAAATGGGTTCGAACTCGTTCCGCATTGGGATCTACATAACCCTGACGTTGTTTTGGCATCTGCAAATGTGTTCTATTATCAACATGATAATATAGATTTATTGCTCATCGTTGAAGAATATTCAGCACCTTATGATACTAGCCAAGCTTTGTTAGATAAATTTCTTTTCCTCTGAATGGATAAATTGAAGATAATAGCTTTCCGTTCTGTCCCGAGAACTTAAAAAAAATTGTATTCCATACTTCCTCCTTTAATTTACGCAAAAAGAATGCAATTTCACATACTCCATACTTCTTCATTTAATCTATGATTTCCTCTATATTTCCTCTACAGAATTTCTTAAGAACTGGAGAACCTGCAGTGACACCAGACACCCGAACACCCAGCAACACCCACAGCCATCAAATACGTCACGTCAATTGCACGGGTCTGAATCACAAAATTTAACCGAAAAGCATTTTGTACTACTCTGACGGGCTATTATGAAACCAGTTGCGTGAGTTGTGTTTTTTCGATGAAATTTCTGATTGCTTATGATCAGCATTAGTAGGATATCCCAGGACATTATTTGGGAATTACTTTTTAATATATTTCTAGGATTTTCTCTTTATTATTATTTCGTTTCAGAGATTAATGCGCAGAAGTTAGCAAAAAATAAACGCAATAATTCCATCCAGTTTTGGTGAAGAGAGGGACGATGCAATTTACGTCATCGCTTTCGAAGAATCATTTGAAGATGCCAGTTAAAACTAATTTGGTAAAGAGTGATCAATTGCAATTCAAGGAATTCCTCCCTTTAAAATCTACGAACTATATAATGAGCAATTATGTCAAACCACGAGGTTTAGTTTTCACTTATATTTATGATATCGACATAGCTAAATAAGAAGATGGAATAGCGTTTGATTATTTGTCCTCTTTTTTTTGTCCCTAACCACACGTTTTTTCTACTAACATCATACCTTTTTTTCCTGCTTTTTCTTAGCGTCAATTTTCTCT
This sequence comes from Loa loa, assembly GCF_000183805.2. NCBI lineage: Eukaryota > Metazoa > Nematoda > Chromadorea > Rhabditida > Onchocercidae > Loa > Loa loa. The sequence goes on from NW_018108486.1 coordinate 24,922, forward strand.
ACCTTACATTTTCTTTCCTGATAATTCCCTGTTCCTTTTCTCCGTGATATCAAGTCCCCTGGTCTTCTAACCTTATTTTTTCTTTCTGGACTGTGCACTATTCATGATGACTCCTCATTTCTTTTTTCTTTCATTTGTACATGCATCGTATCTCTAGCCATGCACAGGGTTATACCCTTCTGAGAGATAAAATGATGGCCCTATGGCTAGAATTTTGCTGGACTTTTTCGATTTTTACATAGTAATTGGACTCTTTCGCTTTTTACATAGTGATGTAGAAATTTATTCTTTTTGTTTTTGATCTGAACATACAGAGGAACGGAGAGGTTTTTTCTCCTTCTGAAAGCATGGAGGAATATCGAATATTTGATTCTATTTCAAAATTTGAGGTATTTGCAGCAGCTTATGTTCATCCTCAAAATTTCTTGCATCTCTGGTATTTTTGCTTTGGTTTTTCCATTAGTTTACTCCAGCGTTTGCTCGCTGTTTCACTATGTCTTCGGGGTTTAAATTTCTCCAAACATATCTAAAATGTTTATATAGATCTATGAAATTTGGAGGTGAAACCTGTACGAAAGAGCTACAAGCGCTTTTCGATTGTTTGAAGAAATGGGAACACGATAACCTACCTTGCGCAGACTTCAATCGAGATTATATGAATTGCGTGGACAGGACCTATAAAGCAAATAAGGAGCTTGCTGCCGCTGCAAAGAAGGTAAAATATTTGTTTTATCCTATCCCTAATTATAACTTATTCATGCCCGAGTTTTCCACGTCATCCACAGCCCTCACTTTTCATGTCCTTTTTCGTGATATTCCTTTCCGGAATGAATTGTTTCAGGGTATGCTTGACGGTACAGTCAGTGGGGAAACAGTATTGACCAAACATCAGATGAATAACTTGATGGCGAAGTATCCACAGCCTCAGCTGGGTCGATACCCATACAAAGCACTTAAGCGATTGCCGAATCAGTCATATGCAGATGACATCTTCCATCGGAAGAAAAAATATGGAAAAGCCAATTGAGATGAGTGGAAGACGTATAATGTTGAATGTAAATAAAACATTATCGAACACTTCAGTACAACGTTAGCAGATTTCAGTTGTTAGGAACAGGATTATATCAATCGAAAACTTTGGGCAACGGTGGCGAAGGTGGTTAACCCCAACTTAAAGATTTGCTGAAAATTCCGGACATTTTCCCAAATTTCTAGTTCACTGACACTACACTACACTACCTTACACACCTGATGTTTTACCTTTGAATAAGCAAGTTATATGTTTTTATTTTTATATGCTAATTCCGGTTTTGTTATTGTTCTGCTCAATAAGTTACAATAAACCCTAGTTTCAAAAGGCATTACTCAAATTTGTGGGGAATTCCCAGAAAAAGCAATGGTTCAGCCTTAGAAAACAGGTTTTTTTCATAGTCTTTAGTGAGATCTGATTTGCAGAAAGAAATTTGAAGCCTTTCACGCTATTTTTGCTTAACGTTGCCAGCATTTATTGTGTCTTTCGAAATATAATGAAGCAAACGTAATTCATAATACGTGGATGGCACTTTAAATTGTCACCTTGAAGTTATGATTCAACGCTGTATAAAAGCAAGAGCAGATGTAAATATTTATTCCCTCATGAATTTAAACATTAAAACTAGTATGTTTCGCACCACGATCTTCCGCGCTCAAGATTTCTTTTAAGTGCTGAGCTTTTGACAGTTCATCCAGAGATTGAATTATTTGATCTAAAACACTGCTCCCCTTCATAACATTTGCAACACCTTGCCAAGCTTTACCCAAACGATGATCTATAACTTGATCATCCTTGAAGTTGTATGTTCGCACTTTTTCGGCTCGTGCCTTAGTTCCTACCTAAAATATTCTCATAGTAATCAGAAATTTGCGGTTTTAGGACATATTGGTTTTTTATATACCGAATAAAGTACTACTGCTGTAATAACTTACTTGCAGTTTTCTGGATGATGAGTACTGCTTCTGTGTTTCATCAAGTTTCCGTTGTAACAGTATCGCAGCTAATCGTTTATACGCTATCTAAACGTAACAAGTGAACTCTAGATGGCATGAAAAACAGTTGCATTGCAGTGCTTGACTACAAATTATAACCCTGATTTTTTGCATTTACGTGGTGGCGATTATATATACAGTCCTTAGTAATACGATAGAGAAGCAAAAAAGAAATATGAGATAAAGTTATACCTCCATATTAGAATATTGCGTCCTTTCATCCACACAGTGCACTGCTATACCCGTTTCACGATGAGTTAAGCGGACCGCTGTAGATCGCTGATTGACATTCTGCCCACCAGGACCCGAGGCTCTCATTGTTTCTACTTTTACATCAGCTGGTGTCACACAAGCTTCTATCTGGAAATATTTCACACGTATAACTTCCTACGTTTTAAATCCTAGTTTTAAAGGAAATTCGACTACATCTGACTTATGAAACGGAAAGATGCACCTAAAACTATATTTGATTGAACAAATTGATCACACACACATTGAACAAATAGATTCAGTTGATTATACACAAACGTAAAGAATGGAATTTGCTTAAAAGGATGTGTGACAAACAGCAAAAAGAAGATAGACCTTTTCCGGTTCTGGAAGAACAGCTACAACAGACGTACTTGTATGCATGCGTGTTTTATCCGTTACCGGAAACCTCTGTACACGATGAACACCGGCTTCATAACGTAGCGCACGAAATGCTCCGTTACCTCGAACAAAAACTACAGCACTACGTATGCCTCCTGCAAAACACAGTAAAACCAGTGAAGTGGTTCTTGACATCATTTCTAAATTTTTAAAATCTTAATTTACCCGATGGTGAAGCATCCACTTGATAGGGCGTCCATTTCCACTTCATAAATTGCGCATAATTATGGTACATTTCAGCTAGTTCGGATGCGAACAGAGATGCTTCGACTCCACCTACACCTCTTTAAAAAAAGTACAATTTCTCATGATCTCAAACAAACAGCAGAAAACAAATTCAGATCTTAAACTCGAGCTTTACTAATGTAAATCTATTTTATCAACTGCAGAATGTAAATTGTGAAATTCTTTTGAAAACAAAAGATAATGTTTAGAGAAATGACAAAAAATGTTTTGAAGACAATTAAGTAATGACCAACGGAATGATTTCTAGCTGGCAGTTATTCAACGAATCATATTCGGTAACAGGTATTACGACATCGGTTAACTCGTTCACAATACTGTCCAGTTCCACCGTTAACTGTTCACTATCCAACTTGGCAATTTTTTGGATTTCTGCGTCATTTCCCTCTTTAAATGGTAAAATTACTTTTAAGGAAACGTATTCGAAGAATATGAAATTCTGCAAAATGGACATACCTTTCAAAAGCATATCCAACTCTGTGAGCATTCCCAATTTATCGTAAAATCTGCGAGCTAATGTTGTTACAGTTTCTAGGTGCGTGATCGAAGCTGAATCATTAATCCTAGACTCATTGTTTCCATCCTTCTGGAGTGCATTCAGTTTAGCGGATATAATTTGAAAATAGGTTTGTGCCGTTTCCGTACGAAGTAAATCGGCACAACGGCTCAAGAATCTTCGTTGTATCCAAAGCATGAACGACAACTTCAATACTAAATGAAGCGATAAAATTGAAAGTCAATTATCCAGATTGGAAACTGATAGAACTAACGTGTACTGATTGATATAGAAAGGATGGAAATGAAATGATGAAATTAAAATGCATCATCTGTTTGAAAAAGCCAAGGAACACAATTTAATCACATAAATATTGCCAGAATTTAACTTCATCTTAGTATTCTTAAAGTTTTCCCAACATAATTATACTTTTTCTTGCAGAAATCAAGAATTTTATGAATTGTTATTAGTGAAAATCGACCAAACGTTAACAAAATACATGAAAACTATCAGGGAAGTTCTATGGGAAAAAAAAAAATCATAAAGAAAAACATATCATGTTGGCCAAAAAAAAAGAAAGCCTTCAATTCATCCTTAATCCAGAAAAATTCCGGATGAACATGAATTCTATTAATCACAAATAATCAAACTTTAGAAAAAAAGAATTTTTTTTTCCGTATCAATTAAATGAAATTCTGACATATTATAAATTCCTTTTCAAGTAAGCTAAAATAGAATGGATTTTGGTGAGAGCGCTTCTCATGATGGACGACGAGTGAAAGATAAAACATGTATAAGCTAGACATCGATGATAAATAAAAAGACACGAAAAGATAAATACGCTAGACGATAGGTGAGATGCGATATTTTGCGACTAATTTATATGATTGATTGAATTGGTTGAATGTTATCTTGGTGGTTCTTTT